>NC_142750.1:3830000-4130000 GCF_051943395.1 Hippocampus bargibanti | reverse complement strand
CGTATTTGTGTTGTCATATTATTTGTTATTTATTTATGTTGTTGGCTATCTATTACATATCTATTGGATTGGATTTGCCTTTATTAGTTATGGCAGTGGAGAAATTTACATTTCACAGCAGCAAAGCGATGAAAGGAATGAGCGGTGTCGTCTTGAAGTCAAAAGAAAAAAAAACTAAATAACAAATAATATGACAACACAAAGACACAGAGTCATTCATTCTTATACACTTTCTGTACCCTCTTTGTTACATGAAGCGGTTCTAGATGAAAGAGGAGAGGATCAAAGCGATTGTGAGGGCTTTTGGGGAGCATCTGGTAGAATCACCCCCCTCAACACTATCAACACGCCTTCTCCAGTATCAATAATGAAATTTGAATTTTGACATCCCTAATAGTCAACATCATTCTCCTTCAGGCCTTCTCCAGTTCTCTGTCAGGAACCCTGGCGACCCAGGCGTCACTCAGAGGTGTCGGTGTGGGAAATAAGGAAGCCACAGTGGCTGCGGCTACTGTCACCTGGCTTCTCAGAGGTAATTACAATATACAGTAAAGTCTCGTTATATCGATATCGGATATATCGATAGTCCCGGTTATATCGATACTATTTCTATGCACGCACGGAGAAAATTACATGCAAACAGGGTCGGATATATCGATAGTCCCGGTTATATCGATATTTTTTCGGACTCCCTTGAATATCGATATAACGAGACTTTACTGTATATTGTTGTACTTATTGTATAGTGACTAGTGATGGGAATTCCGGCTCTTTTCAGAGAGCCGATTCTTTTGGCTCAGCTCACTAAAAAGATCCGGCTCTTATGGCTCCCAAATGGCTCCTCAGTTTTTTTTTTTTTTTTTTTTTTTTTGCTTAAATGAACTCACTACCAAAAATCATGTAACATTATGTGAAAAATGAATTACTCATGTAAAAAATACACTATCAAATATTTTTATTTATATGGCTTGATTTATATGTGCACAGAGAGCAACCACTAACTTTCACTTTCCATGTGGTTACTCTGGTCTGATGATCAGCTATCAGTAACTTGCTTTTCATATTAATAATGCTATCATACCAACTACTAAAATATATAATAATTGAATAATAATAACAGCATAATGTGATATTATTTGTCCACCAGTCGACGCTAACGTCCCCCCCACCTTCTCCTCACTGCTGCCTGTGTCTGTAATTCTCCCCTCCCTCCTCTATCACGGATATCGACCAATCACGTGCGGCTTTAACCGAAAACTGTGGGCGGGGAATACAGGACAAAAAAAGTCGGCTCCCATTTCCGGCTCCTTGTTAGGAACCGGCTCTCTTCGTTCACTTCAGACATCCGGGCTCCAAGAACCGGCTCGTTTGTGAACGACACATCACTCATAGTGACACCTTTCAATTGTCATGTTTTTCTTTTCTCAGATGGAACCAGCATGTTGGGAAGGATTATCTTCGCTTGGCTAAAAGGGTAAAGTCACGTTTGGTCTTGCCATCTCAAACAAGTCTCTCTTTAATACACTCCGGGTTTCATTGATCTTCTTGTGAGCACTAGTAACCTAAAATGCAAGAAATTGTCGAAAATGGAAGATGAAGACCAAGGACTATGCTCAAACTGATTAAAAAAAAAACATCCAACTACATTTGTCCATCTAGTGAAAACTTTAAACATGTTGTTGTTAATCTTTCAGACACAAGTTGGATTCTGAGGCCAAAAAATGGAGGTATGCTTCATACATTTTATTATTATTATTATTATTATTATTATTATTATTATTATTATTATTATTATTATTATTATTATTATTATTATGGACTAACCCAGTTTCAATGTTTGTCAAGGCTTTTTGCAGATATTCTTAATGACATTGCCATGTTTGTGGAAATACTGGCCCCATTTTTTCCTGGTTGGTTCATCTTGATTATGTGCACGACGGGTATTTTCAAGGTAAATCAAATAGAGGTAGTAAACATGAAATGGCTGAAGCTACTATTTCATTACAGCTAGTTCGATTTGTCACTGTATATACAGGTAACATCCGACTTACGACCAGCTTGACTTATGACCACCCGTACTTAACGAGCACGACCTCTCTCTCCCGGCAAATTGGCGTTTTCGTGTTTATTATGTTTGTTAAAGTCATTATAAGTGCCTTGCACGCTGGGTCCGAGAGGACAGTCATTTCATCTGTATTGTATGTCATGCATATTAGCATATTTGACGATAAATCTGACTTTGACTAAAAACCCTATTTGTAAAATTTTAATGATACGCCCGGCACCGCTACGCGCTAGCAGGCCGACAACGCGTACGACAATTTTGGCCAGCCAGCATCTCACTCTCGCACAGCAATTGACCGTGTTAGCCTCCGAGTCTCTATCCAACATTTTGAATGGATTTCAACTTACAACCATTTCGACTTACAACCGTTTGGTCGGAACGGAAATTGGTCGTAAGTAGGATGTAACCTGTATTTATTTTTTTTTTGTAATTCTGTAATTTCTTTTTTCATTCATCGTCAAAACGTGTTCTCTCCAGTCGGTGGTCGGGGTGGCTGGCGGGGCCACCAGAGCTGCTCTGACTGTCCATCAAGCTCGTCGAGACAACATGGCAGACATCTCCGCCAAAGATGGCAGTCAGGTCCTTTGAACGTTCCGTGAAATGTTTCCGAGTAATCGTATATGTGTCAAGGTACAGCACCGAGTTCCAACACGGAATTGGTCAGGTCGGAGGCAGGAAGTGTACCTGCCTTGCACTTCATAAACAAACTGTTCTAACTGGCTCGTGGATGTCCGAGAATACCTTTGGATTGGATTGGCTTAGCCTTTATTCGTCTCGCAGTGGAAAAATTTACATTTCACAGCAGCAAAGTGATGAATTGAAGAGGAAAGAAAAGTAAGTAGATAAACAAAATACAGAAGCTGGCACTCTCTCGGCGGCCATCTTGAAGTCAAAACTACCAAAAAAAACCAGCATGATGAAGATGGCGACAGCTCCTGTATTTTGTTTTTCCACTTCTTTCTTTCCTTTCCTCTTCCTTTCGTAACTTTGCTGCTGTGTTACTTCCGGGTAGAGTAAACGCATGGCGCCAATGGCTGCCGCTGCTCACCCACACACAAAAAAAATCCAGTGACTGTAAAGTGTCCTTGAGAGTTTTGAAAGGCGCTTAGAAATTAATCGTATTATTATTAACAAATAATGTGACACAACACAAAAGACACAGACAGCCATTCAATTGGAATCAGTTTCTGCACCCTCTTTGTTGTATGAAGGGGTTCTAGGTGAAAGAGGAGAGGATCAAAACGTCCTTTTCACCAGTGGATCAAGGACGTCATGGTGAAATGTGCACGTCTGCTACAAGCTAAATGTTGAAAGCAAACACAAAGCTGTAGCATCCATTGATGAAAAGAGATTGTCTCACATCTCCGATTCCACATACCGTGATACCTTGGCTTACGAACTTAATTGGTTCCCAGACAGTGTGTGTAAGGCGTAAAGTGTGTATCCCAAAAATTAGTTTCCCATAGGAAACCAGTAAAATGAGAATAATCAGTTCCCAGGTCCCCATAAAACACAATTTTCTACTTTCTAATTTTCTAAGCCTTAAAACTACACGAAATATACCTTATTTTATGTATAATAAATGTGTTATAGTATTATAATTAAATGACACCTGGCCACTCATTGTGGCAGCTCCGTGTGTATCACGAAAAATAGTTTGTATGCCAAGGTAAAATTTTCATAAATTTAACATTTGTAAACCGAAAGGTTCGTAAACCAAGGGGTTCGTAAACCGACACATCACTGCGTTGTAAATCCGCTTCAATTCCAAGCCGCGACAGGTCCACATACGCATCGGCGCTCTGCGCATTTTGGACAATGCTCTTGCATTGCCTCAAATATGACTCGTTACCGTAACTATTACTTTTGAAATTGCAGTCACAACCCAATGAATATTTGATATGTCTTATCACAATATGTACGGTAATTCCAGGAGACTTTGGTGAATCTAGCCGGACTCTTGGTCAGTTTGATTCTCATTCCACTCGTCACGGACAACCCGGTGTAAGTCCGAAGCGACCAGTTGTAATCTGAATACAGATATTCATTCCTTTTTTTTCCCCCTCCCACTAGATTGACCATCAGCCTGTTCTTCCTCTTCACCGCCCTACATTTGTTCGCCAACTACCAGGCGGTGCGTTCAGTCATCATGGAAACCCTCAACGAGGCACGGCTCGCCATCGTGATGCGACGTTTTTTGCGAGACGGATATATCCCAACGCCACTTGAAGCCAATCGGGAAGAACCTGTCTTTTTGGGTACAAAAAAAAAACCATTATATATACAATAAAGTCTCGTTATATCGATATCGGATATATCGATAGTCCCGGTTATATCGATTATATCTGAGATACATCGGATATATCGATAGTCCCGGTTATATCGATATTTTTTCGGACTCCCTTGAATATCGATATAACGAGACTTTACTGTATATATATTTTCTGATGATTGTGGCAGTAATAATTCTAACTGTAGTGTTTTTTTTTCCACTTAGAGTTTAGGAAAACATTACCTATTAAACTTGGTGTGAGTCTTCAGGAAGTTGTGCAAAGGTAACCCTCAATTTATTTTCTACTTTTGAAACATATTTTTGTGTCACTTTAGGAACGTTGGAATTACTCTTGAAATGTTTGTGTACATAAAAATTCTATGAGATGACGTGAGATCAGATGAGCCTCCATTTAGTTTAGTTGAATCAACTATTTTATTATTTACCATTAATTTTTGGGTTTGTGGTTCTGTGTATTGTTCTTTTAATCGTAAAGTGTCCTCGGGTATTCTGAAAGGTGCTTGTGAATTAAATGTATTGTTTAATAATAGATAGATAGACAATAATACATGATAGACAATGATAGACTGATAGTCAATGATAGACTGATAGATAGACAATGATAGACAGATTGACAATGATTGACATAGACTGATAGACAATGATAGACAGAGACAGATGGACAATGATAGACAGAGACATATAGACAATGATAGACAGGGACCGATAGACAATGATACACAGATAGATGATGATAGACAATGATAGACAGATAGACAATGATAGACAGGGACCGATAGACAATGATAGACAGATAAACAATGATAGACAGAGACATATAGACAATGATAGACAGGGACAGATAGACAATGATAGACAGATAGATGATGATAGACAATGATAGACAGATAGACAATGATAGATAGACTGCAAGAGTAGCAAACTTCTTTCTTTCCTTTCCTCTTTCATAACTTTGCTGCTGCGTTACTTCTGGGTAGAGTGAACGCTGGCGCGAATGGCTGCCGCTGCTCACCCGCACAAAAAAAATATTTAAATAAATGTTATCCGGTGACTGTAAAGTGTCCTTGAGAGTTTTGAAAGGCGCTTAGAAATTAAATGTATTATTATTATTATTATTATTATTATTATTATTATTATTATTATTATAACAATTTGACATCATATTTCCCTCAGCCCGCAGCAGTTCCGTTTGGCTTTAATGAGAAAGGACTACCCCTTCCTGATAGGCATTACAAACGGTATGAAAATATTTCTTTTAAAAAGTGGCCTTCCTCAATGCATCTTAAATGTCTTTTTTTTTTTTTATATTTCAGGCTGCGTACAGGTGTGTTTGTCAGCGCACGCGCACACGCGAGATGAAATCAGAGCCACGTGTCAAGCGATTTGGCTCAGTGATAGGTTGAGTCCATCGGGAAAATGTCAAGATTTCTGGGAAATGGTGGACAAGAGTTATCTGTTGTTCGACACCGAATTTGACCGTTTTCACAAAGGTGAGTCGACGTGCGAATCGGGATTAACTGCTGTTGTGTGGTTGATAAAACGATGGATTTGTTTGACAGGCGTTGAAGCTGCCGGTTGGGATGTGACGAGAACATTGTTGGACTGGGATGAGTGGAGGCTGGAGTGGAAGCCTAAAATCAAATGAAAATGCACACAGATGTCCGCTAGTCAGAAAGATTAAATAAATCTGTCCACTAACCTATTATTTTATTTCTGAAAAATGAACTTTTTTCAGTGTTCGTGTGAAAGTAATTAAAAAAGCACTATAGAAAGTTGGCATTGCCCAACAAAGGCTGCTATTTTATCATTCATCCAGGATGGTTGTTTAAGAATAGACTATTGAACCTTGAGAGTTTTGAAAGGCGCTTATAAATCAAATGTATTATTATTATTATTATTATTATTATTATTATTATTATTATTGTGGTTACTACCTGGCTGGCTATCTAGCTAGCTACCTAGGTGGCTATCTATTAGCTATCTGGCTGGCTCGCTAGCTATCTAGCTGGCTATCTATTAGTGATACGGCTACCTAGCTAGCTGTCTATCTATTAGCTATATATTAGCTAGCTAGCTTTCTATCTATTTGAGTTACTTCCGGGTCTAGTGAATGCTGGCGCGTGTGGCTGCCGCTGCTCACCCACAAAAAAACTTATCCTGTGACTGAAAAGCGACCTTGAGAGTTTTGAAAGGCGCTTATAAACCAAATGTATTATTATTATTATTATTATTATTATTATTATTATTATTATTATTAGTAGTAGTAGTTGTAGTAGTATTATTATTAAACCACAGGTAGATTAAGTCAAAAACAAACTGTTGGTGAATATGGCAATAGTTATCTAATATATTTACATTTTACAAAGCATACTAGTGAAGTTTACTTTTACAGTATGTGTGAAAATTAAAAAAAATTGAGTGGTTTAAATAATACATTATGGGTGAATTATACTGTCAAACTACGAATGTGAATGACGTGGCTCAATATGAATCCCAAGTCTTCAGATTGGCCTAAAACAACAACGGCGAAAGTTACAATTTTGTCGTATTTAACTAAATCTGTATTTAGAAATGTGCTTTATGAATATTAATTTTAATACGCTTCTCCTGTACTCGTGGCAGGCTGTGTATGACCCATAGGGGGCGTTATTAATCTGAAACAATCGAATAAAGAAACGAAGAAAAGTCGTACCTACAACTTCCTTCAGACGGCCCTCTCTGGCCACAAGCTTGTATAAATAAATACGGGTAAGTTTTCATTTCTCTCAAGTAAAAAAAATATTGTAAATATATTTGGAAACTAAGAACCCGTCAGCCTATTTTATATATTTATTTTAAGTCGAACCAGGGAAAACTGTAATCATTCTTAATTTGAAAAGCGGATGTGTGCGACGCAAAATGTTCTAACTTGATAGGTTATGCTAGCAAAACAAACACGACATCAATTAGCATTAGCGCGGTAATGTTTTGATCAAAATGGGTCGCTATAAGTGTGCGTACGAGTGTGAACACTCCGACGATGCTGACGAGAAGTATTTCAAGTGAGTTTGGCATACCACTTTATCTTAAATCCAATTTCAAAAACAAATGTGTTTCATAGGTTCCCAATGTGCAACGAACGACGCCTGAAGAAATGGCTCGCCAATATGAAGTGGAAGGACTGGACGCCTTCACGCTTTTCTGTGCTGTGTAGTAAACACTTTGAGGAGCAACATTTGGACAGAAGTGGCAAATGTGTTCAGCTTCGGGAAGATGCCGTGCCCACAATATTCCTTCCTCAAGACGAAGCCAGCAAAACGAAGGTTTGTGAAGGAAGCGTTTGGAATGAAACATCAATGCAATGTGTCTAAAGTTGAAAATGCGTACAGTGCTCCATCCCTCAGGGTCAGCTATGAGATTTTACCCCAAGTGGAGAAGTTTAATTTTATTGTATTTTATTTTTATTTATTTTTTTTTGCCGATTCAATGCCACCGTTCCACTCGCGCAACATAACGACAAAAAATGTCTGAGTTTTTGACTGAGGCCCAGAAATGTCGACATTAACTCTATCACTGGCATTCCCCAAATGTATTCGGGAATTGAAAAGCATGACGTGGAGCGCCATTCCTGAATTTTTCTTGTGGGGGTGCAGATAAAGCGCTGGTCAGACCTCTGGCATTTTTCCCCACTTCCACCACGGGGCAGCATTTGACTTTTGTCCATGTTAGCGCTTTGTTACAGCGGAAGCTGTTGTTAAAGCATGAAAAAAAAATCCGTATGTATGTATTGTATTGTATTCTATTTTGTATATCAGCCCCCATTTCATGCTCAGATAACTCTACATCAATATAATTTAGGAATTAAGTTTTTTTCAATGGAAAAGGAATAAAAAATTGGTAAAATTAATTTAAATCTAATTGTTATTCCGGGTTGAGTGAAAGCTGGCTCGTGTTGTTAGCTATCGAGCGAGCTAGCTATTTGCTATCTATTAGCTGTCTAGCTAGCTGGCTATTTGTTATCTATTAGCTAGCTAGCTATCTTTCTATCTATTTGAGTAATTTCAGGTTGAGTGAACGCTGGCGCATGTGGCTGCCACTGCTCACCCACAGAAAAATGTATCCTGTGACTGTAAAGTGACCTTGAGAGTTTTGAAAGGTGCTTAGAAATGAAATGTATTATTATTATTATTATTAAATTCACAAACGAGGGTAGGATGGAGCGGATGATTGATAGCTGCAAACTTTTCATCTGTCTATTTTGGCTTAGTACTTTTTGGCTAGTTCTGAGCCAAAAGGCAAAGTTCTTACTTGACCCATCTATCTACATTCCCAACATCACAATATTTAATTCTTCAGTAAAGTCATGTTTTTAATCGAATAAATAGTGTGACTCATCTCATTTTAGACACCCAGCATTTCAAGAGGACGGAAAAAAAAGGTAAACTTGCCTGTTATGTCATCAAATTACACCACTCATAGACTTGGATTCATTGTTTGTTTGTTTTTTTCTCATCTCGCTTATGACAGCAAATGAGCAGCAAAGCCTGGCAGACGAGTTCGAATATGCCCTCGACGACCACGACCACAATGGATGACCTGCCAGATGAAGAAGAATTTGTGAATGCAGAAGTGGACGTGGATGTAAACGTGGAGGAACAGGAGGAGGCGGTCAGGTGGAGGATTATCATGGACCCGAGCTTTGTCAAAATTACATCTTTACCTCATTTCTTCCATGGAGATTACTGTGCCAAACAGGTGATGCACATAATTCATGCACACTAATTCAAATACTTCCAATATCCATTTTTATTGACAATGACAAATCATATTCTCCCACGTCCCTTAATACAACTATTAAGTTCCACTTGTTCAAATACAACTACAGTGATACCTTAGCTGACGAACTTTTCGCTTTACGAACGTTAAATTTCGCGAGAATATAATCTTGGCATACAAACTATTTTTTGGGAAACACACCGCAATGAGTGATGTGTCATTCGCGAACGAGCCGGTTCTTGGAGCTCCGAACAAGAAGCTTGAAATGGCAGCCGACTTTTTTTGTCCTTTATTCCCCACCCACCGGTCTTCGGTTAAAGCCGCACGTGATTGGTCAAGATCCGTGTTAAAGGAGGGAGGGGACACACGCAGCAGTGAGGGGGAGGGGTTACAGAAACACAGGGGTGCACATGAACAGGAAATGCAGACGACAGAGCTTGAAACAAAAAACAAAAGTGAAATGATGAGAAAATGGATAGAAAACACAGTGAAATTTGGACTAGTTTCAACTTTGACTGCAAGGTTAAAATATCCCATCGATCAGGCTCCACAAATAACCCGCACAAGCCATCTGTACAATTTGAGGAGTAGACAAGCAAGGGAACCAGCTATTAATGAAGTTTCTTGTGTGTCTGCTTGCATCTGTTGCTGTTGCAATATCACAACTTCCAAGATGTACAACCCAGAGCTCCTTGAGACACTTTATGCAAAAAGCTATCCATTCCATCAAGCCATCAACGACCATCACAAAGGTAAATAAAACGACTTTATTCTACTGTGCAATTTATTTCTTTAATTACAATACCATAGCACATTTATTATACATAAAACATGGTATATTGTGTGTAGTTTTAAGGTTTATTTAGTTGAAAATTATGTTTTATGGGAGCTGGGAACGGATTATTCTCATTTCTATGGCTTCCTATGGGAAATTAACGTTTGGAAAACCACACTTTTCGCCTTACACACACTTTCTGGGAACCAATTAAGTTTGTAAACCAAGGTATCACTGTAGTTATTCTACTAATCCTCCTACCACTTCTACTAATACTACTTATTCTTGTACTACTATACTACTCTCACTACTGCTGCTGCTATACCACAATTATTTATCACCCAATCAACTTTGACTACAACTCTTTCTTCCACTACTACCACTACTACTTTTACGACAACTGCTCCATCAATCATTTTTATACGTATTTGTTTTGTTCTCAGCAGCATGTGCAGTGGGCGCCCTGACACAGATATGCTTACGACCTCCACCAATGAGGTTTGTTTGCAATTTTTCTTAAATTAACTCATTCACTGCCATTCCCGAATTTACTCAAGAATTGAAAATATGACATAGAGCGCCATTGCCGAATTTGTTCGGGTTTTGGTTTTTCATGCTTGGGTGCCGATAATGCGCTGGGCATGGCCTATGGCCATGTTTTTTTCTTTTCCACAAGGGGTCAGCATTCCCCTTTTTTTCCATGTTAGCGCTAAGTTCCAGCTTCAGCTGTTGTTAAAGCGCTATATAAACCCAATATACATTTATTGCATTGTATTTTGGACATCTGCCCTCATTTCAAGATCATATAACTCCAGACCCATATAACTTAGGAATTAACTATTTCTTTTCTGATGAAAGAAGAGACTCAAAGGTTCTTTCGCTGCCTTGAATGTGTACGACAACTTCAACGGGGAGCGTGCGGGCGTCTTCCACAACGTCATCCGTTGCGGTACATTTACCCATGGTGCATTGCGGTATTTACATTGGATGGTTGCAATATGAGATAGCCACAATTAGTTTCAGCAAACTGCTGTTAATAATTTGAATTTAGTGGCTAATGGGAATGATTTTAGAACTTTTGTAGCACGTTGGAAATCTTAAAAGCCTATGTTGCATAAAACAGCAAAACCCTTCACTCAATCGCCATGGTGGGGTGAGGTTCAATTTAGATCGTTCCTACAACCGACTTCTTAGGCAACATATGCTTAGTTATGCTGATGAAGTGATACCAGTTCAAAAGGGGCAATCAGGCCAGTCGTAGACCATACTCAGGCAGGACAATAGAAGTAATCAGTGTAGCCTCAGGGAATAGTCCTCTGCCCCCCCCCCAACCTGAGAGCAGGGACCTATCATAGCAGAGTCTGGCACCGCCACGTCTGGACAGTCGGGATAAATATATATTGGGCCAAAGCTACCAGCACACATTTTTAGTTCGCTGACGAAGCCTCTTAGATAAGAAGCGAAACATCCGACGCCTTCAAAGAAGTACAGATGACGGCTGAAGAAACCTTTTCATCGATGGACAACTCTTGTACGACTCAGAGCTTACATAGACGTACCATGACAATACTTTGATTTTAACGAATATTAATATTCGCTAATGTTTTGTTGTCTCTTCCATAGACAGATGGCCTAAATCCTAAAAATGTGATTGAGGTGAGTTTTTTTAACAAATTATATAATATAATTCATATTTTCCTAAATTTGGACTGCGATTTGGTATCAGGTGACTGCGGCATGGCAGTGGCTTGGTTTAGACATACGGGGTCCTCTACCGCTGACGTACAACGGCCACAAATACGTGGTGACATTAAGCGACTACTACTCCAAGTGGGTGGAGGCAACGGCCGTGCCGTTCTTTCTACCCACGCACGTTGCCAAGCACATCGCCGATGCCATTGGCCACTTCGCTTTACCACTGCGGATCCTGTCGAGGTTGCCCCGCCAAGTCATCGACCAGGTGAGTGATGTCACACGGTGAACGTCAAGCAAAGAAATAAACATTGTCTGTCAATGATGTCAGATTAATCAAGAACTTGGCAGACAGCTGACAACCGGCGTGGCCCTCGTAATACAACATCCGCACACCGGCGCAATTGATTCGAACACACAGCAGATGATTGACAGGTTTGTATTATGGCTCAAGTACTAATAATAGCTATCTATTCGCTAGCTAATGGCTACCTGTTCGCTAGCTAATGGCTATCTGTTCGCTGGCTAGTAGTTATCTATTCGCTAGCTATTGGCTATCTATTCGCTAGCTAATGGCTATCTCTTCGCTGGCTAATGGCTATCTATTCGCTAGCTATTAGCTATCTATTCGCTAGCTAGCTATTTGAGTTACTTCCGGGTTGAGTGAACGCTGGCGCGTGTGGCTGCCGCTGCTCGCCCACAGAAAAAAACTTATCCTATGACTGTAAAGTGACCTTGAGAGTTTTGAAAGGTGCTTACAAATAAATTGTTATTATTATTATTATGTTTATTATTATTATTATTATGATTATATGTTTATTATTATTATTATTATTAACTTCAAATGATAGAAAGCTAGCTCGCTAGCGAATAGATCGATAGCTACAGTAGATAGCTAATACAGTAAATAGCTACCTAAATAGCTAGCCAGTGAGATAGCTAATAGATAGATAGCCATATCGCTAGCTAATAGATAGCTAGCTAGATATCCCTATTTCTATTTACTTCCGGGTTGAGTAAACGCTGGCGCGTGTGTCTGCCGCTGTTCACCCACAGAAAAACTTATCCTGTGACTGAAAAGTGTCCTTGAGAGGCGCGTATAAATCAAATGTATTATTATTATTATTATTTCATAATGAGGGGGATAATGAAGACTTGTTTTGTTGTTTTTGTTTTGTATTCTGTTGGTTTCAAGCATGGTGAATGATCTGGTGGCTGAACACGCAACCGACTGGGACATCTTCCTTCCCGCTAAGGTGTTCACTTTATGCTTCCAAGAACATTCTCACACCAAAGAAAGACCTTTTGCGCTACTCTGCTGCCGCGATTCTGAACTCGTCCACTCTCCACTAGAACTGCCCGTAAGTTTGAATATGTAAGCAGCGTCTTAAAATGATCTTAAAATGTCCGCTCTTGTCTCTCAGTACACAGATGCACAGATCCAAGAAAGTGCTTTCCTCGTGCGACACGGAACAGCACCCATGACACAAATTTGAGTTGTTTTTATTGATGCACAAGTAATCCTCACTTATAAAAAAAAATAAAACTTTTATTTTGAAACAATTTTCAAGTCATTCACTTTTTTTCCCACAATGTAAATCAACTGAGAATTTGGGGATCGTTAACTTGCAGTCGCCTTGTGGTCATACTTAAAGGGCAACCGATGCCTCCCGACAAGTTGTGTTCATAATTTGTAAAATCACTTCAAATGACTTCTACTGAGCGTATTTTACAAAGATTCCACGACATATAGCTATATTTTACGTTTTAAGACTCGCGCTGAATATTCAGGAAGTCTTGTTTTTGAGTTGGTGACGAGTCCGTACGTGACGTCATGAAAGGACCGCCCCCTGACCGAAAAAAGACACCTTGTAGCAGTCCTTCCATCACGTCAATGTATTTCGCTGTACATGTTTGGTCTGAGAACCGTGTTGCACCCGAAAGCCGCCAGAAGAGGGCATCCAAGCTCCATATAAGGAATTTATCAGCCTGTGGAAGCGGAGGTGGCTACTGGAGGTCGCCATTTTGTGCCTCTTTTTTTGGGTGAGAGATTTTCCCCCAATGTTGCCTCAAAATGGCACTTATAATTCTTTTATCGATTGTAAACATGTATGATTTCCTCTTCAGAACTATTTGAATTATATTCATAACTGGATGTGTAACAAGAAAGCATATTCTCCGAATCTGAAGCCATTGTTTTGATTTTAGAGCAAGGAAAGGCGTATTGGCGGGACTTTCTGAAAATGCCCAATTCGCAGCTCAATTTTTTGCAGATTTTAAACACTTTAAGTCGTTTTTATAGGTGTTTTGCATTTGACTAAAATATACTGCGTGTTTTGGGTATTTTAGATGCTATAAAAAGTTTTTCTGGTGTCAGTTAAAAAGCAAAAAATTGACGTCGGTTGTCCTTTAAGTGAATATACAGTATTTTCAATCAAGTTAAAACAAATATGAATGAGGAAATAGAGCTGCTACGTTTGAACACGTGACAAACATTTACACATTGAAAGAAAACACGCATATGTGACGTCATAGAAATGAAGCCTCCGTTCGACGCATCGTTTCTTCATGAATGCGTGGTTGCATTCATGACGAGCCGGAACATCTCCCACTCGTTTTTTCATACAAATGACACTAATTTAATACTGATCCATAAACATTAATGCGTTGATAACTTAAGTACCAATTAACATTCATTAAGGTCGCCGAGATTTCAACGCGAAGCATTTGCTAAGAAGCTCCGTGGCCAAAGTGTTCAATTGAAAATTCCGACGATCCATCTGATAATTTGAACGCGGCATCAGCTGTCGCTGTGCAATTGAGGCGTTTTTTTTCCTTCTTTTTTTCTGTTCTCACTGTGCAGTCGACCATTCGACATGGTGAGTGCATTAAATACACGCTGTTTACATTTTATAGCTTCGTCGGCAAAAACACAATATTTTGGTCCTATCTGGAATGTTTTTTATGTGTTTTTTAAAATCACGTCCGAGAGGAAAGCGAGTGTGTCATCAACAAGACTACGTCCACAAGGCTCGCTTTGTTTGGCTAACGGGGGTGATAGCTTCTCAACGTTGGTCAGTGATTGATAATCGATAACTTTGCAATATTAATAAATCATTTCGCCAGTGATAACGCATCGTGAAAGCGAAACTTGAGCGTCTTTTCGTATGAAGCCGTTTTTCGACTAGTGTCCATGACAACAACTACAACTAGCTTAATTTGGCAGTTTAGTAATCCCTTCAAAATCAACAATGGTCTATTAACGTGATTGAATAACTCGTACGTAAAACAGGCTCGATCCGTTCGAAAAAAAATAATCTTGAGATGAATTGCTGTACGAAACTTTAGTTTCTGTATGTGTCAACGTTGGGCTAAGACTTAGCAATTTAGCTCGTCATGATGACCCTACAAACGCCTTTGGCCCTCGAAACATCTCACAACGCGTATCCATATACAGATAGCTATCGTAATCGAACTCGGTTTTCTTGTAGATAGTCAACTTCTATAACATTTTACAATCTAACAGCTGCCACCGGTTAAAAAGCGTTTACCAAGTTGCCAAATACACGGCTAGCTTCATGCTAAGCTAATTCGCGTTACATTTGATAAACACTTAGTTTCAGTCTTAGTGCGATCATCGCAATTTAATGTCATTTAAACTCATGGCATGACAAATGTTACGCATTTGTGTTTTGTGAACCACTGGTTACATAGTTTTTTTTTATTCGTTGTGTTTCAGGAATGTGACATGAAAGTTAAAGTCAATGTAGCAAATTGGTGGAGCGATTTGTTTGGTTTATTCCGATAAGGAACGATACTCCGGCATGGTAGTTTTATTGAATGTTTCTTTTTATTCTTAATGTCATTATTATTTCATTCTAAATGCTATGCTTTGGTAATATTCTATTTGGTAACTTCTGCCTGAGCCACAGTTGTTTGGCAATAACCTGTAAAAAAAAAAAAAAAAACATTTATTTGGAATAACTCTGATCGTCTTTACTGTATTGCAGATTAATGCTTGTTATTTGTTTTAAAAGATACATGTTTTAAATGCATTCATTTTTGCTCGTATTTATTTTATTTTACAATTGTACAAACAAAGGAAGCTTTGCAGTGCAGTACTGTCGTCTTGCGGCCACTGACTGTCGTTGCAATTGTATGGGATCTATCAAATTGCATTCTTCTCTTTTACGCAGTTAAGATTCATTTCCTGCTAAAAGCATTGTGGTTGAGTCATCAGAAAACCCAAAAGATAAAAAAACGCAACAAAAATGGAGATAGATGTCTTGACTTATGTCTGCCAGGATGTGTTCCTAATGATCCGGCGTCACAAGACGACCATCTTCACCGATGCCAAAGAGTCCACATCTGTATACGAGCTTAAGCGCATTGTTGAAGGCATCCTCAAGAGGCCACCTGAGGACCAGAGGCTTTACAAGGTAAATTCACAAAGATCGAAGATTATTTTGTTTTTATTTTTTTGTTAAAAACACAAAATGATGGAGAACCACACTGATCACTTCCTCCCTCCACCTCTGTGTGCCCACCCAACCCGTCTCAGCATGATGGGGGACAGGGCTTTCAGCTGCTCTGCCCCCAAACTCAATTCCTCCCAACATTCGGAACATCGATTCTCTTCCCACCTTCAAATCCCATCTCAAAACCCAACTGTTTAGAATTGCATTTTCTGTGTAGCTCTTTCTCTTGTTTCTATTTATAACTGTATTTTATTTATTGTATTCTATTTGTGATTGTATTTTATTTATTAATAATTTATTCAAAATAATTTATTAATACCTGTGCTTGTCTGTGACTAAAGTGTCCTTGGGAGCTTTGAAAGGCGCTTAAAATGTAATGTATTATTATTGCTCAACAATGCCTGTTTTGTTATGAAAATACATTTTGCATTTATTTGGCTAAGCGCGGCTTTATTAACATTTTGGGGCCACTTATCTGTTGTGATTTTTGTTGTTCAGGACGACATGGAGCTGGAAGACATGCAGACACTCGGGAATTGTGGCTTCACCAACCAGACGGCACGGCCTCAATCCCCCGGCACCGTGGGTTTAGCTTTCCGGCTTAGCGGTAAAAAAACTTTGTATTGTTGTTGTTGTTGTTCCATCAGGTGTGTTCGTCGTGTGTGTTGGTGGTCTTAAAGGACAACCGACGCCTCTGGACAAGTTGCGTCCATAATTTGTAAAATCACTTCAAATTACTTCTACTGAGCGTATTTTACAAAGACTCCACGACATATAGCTATATTTTACGTTTTATGACGCGTGCTGTATATTCAGGAAGTCTTGTTTTTGAGTTGATGACGATCCCCTAAGAGACGTCACGGAAGGAACGCCCCTGACCGAGAAAGCGACACACAATGCATTTTGGGTACTTTGTTTGGTCAGAAAATTTCGTGTTGATCCGTGTAATGGCAAAATTAGAAGGAAAACACATAAATAACGCAATGGTGAATTGTTGTGTGTTGCACCAAGACTGCTATTTGATACTAGTTGACACAAATTCCCAGCAGACAAATCAGCCCATTTCCAACGGAGCTTGGGCACCATCTTGTGCATTTTATGGGAGCTACATTGGAGTCCAGACGCCTCAAAATGATCCGGAAGGACTCCTTTAATCGATTGCAAACATTTATGCTTTCCTCTTCAGAACTATTGGAATCACATTCATAACTGGATGAGGAACAAGAAAGCATCTACGAATCGAAAGCCATTGTTTTGATTCTCGAGCAAGGCAAGACGTCATGGCGTGACGTCACGAACAAGGGGGCGGGACCTTCTGAAACTCGCCATTTTGAAGTCGTTTCGGGACACTTTAAGTCATTTTTATTGGTGTTTTGCATTTCACTAAAAATATCAGCCTGTGTGTTTTGGGTATTTTAAATGCTATAAAACGTTTTTCTGATGTCAGTTAGGAAACAAAAAAATGGTGTCGGTTGTCCTTTAAATTTCAACTTGTCTTCCTGTAGATGATTCATTCGAGCAGCTGAGGATGGAGCCGTTCTCAACCCCTCCTGAGCTTCCGGACGTCATGAAGCCGCAGGACTCGAGCAGCACAGGCAATGAGCAAGCCGTCCAGTGAGGGGGGGGGGGGGACACAGGAAATCCACAGGGGTGGCGTGAAGCGGGGAGAATTTGGGGACGAGGACTACAAGATCTGCAGTTGGACAGAAGCAAATGACAGGTTGTTGTTATTGTTCTGTGTGGGGGGGCAGGGGGAGTGGTGCGTTTGTGTGCATGCTAGAAAATGTTGTCACAACCCAGATTGGTCGCAACACTGTCACCTGCTCAACACCCAAGCATCGTACCTCCTATTTAATTATTTTTGAGCTGTCCTTGGGCTGCCTGACTTCACTGTGAGTGTTTTTTTTTTTTTTGTAGTTTACTGGCTTCAATGATGGCGTTAGCAGGAGAGACCTTTTTACGCTTTTGATCAAATTGTTCAGATTTCACTCCTTTGTTTGGCCCAAATCATTTGCTTTTGCCATTCCAAGCAAAAAAAAAGTAAAAAAAAAACATTTCCTACAAGTACATAGATCATTTTTAATCCCCAAAAAACATTTAATTAGGCCGGAATATTGAGATGAAGTATTGTATGCTTGTTTTTCTCTGTTGGGTCCTCATTGTTTACTCCACAAGCTTATCAAATCAAGGTTTGTGTTTACTCAGATGCTGATTTTTTTCGTCCCCTCAAATTAAAACAAGAAATAAACACTTGAAAAGTGAAAGTATTTATTTATAGTGGTAGCAATTAGCAGAAATTTGAAGAAAAAGCATTTTTTAATCACTGGCTTGTTAAGGCAGGGCCGCTTTCTCAAGGTGGAATTGATTAGCAATTAAAATTTGTGTTTGTTTCCCCACTATGGCCGTCAAAAATTGACTGGTGTTCTGCAAAGGCCCTGAACAGGTCGCAGATACTACATTTCATCTATCTATTAGCTAACTATTGGCTATGTGGCTAGCTAGCTAATTGAGTCAGGAAACACTAGCTAGCTATTGGCGATTAGCTAACTTGCTAGGTTTCTATCTGAGTTATTCGGGGTTGAGCGAACGCTGGCGCGTGCGGCTGCCGCAGCTCATCCGCAGAAAAACGTAATCCTGTGACTGTAAAGTGACCTTGAGACTTTTGAAAGGCGCTTAGAAATGAAATGGATTATTATTCATGCTTCTTGCTCGTTTTCCAGTTTCTAACATCGTTAACTACGTCGTTTAACGTTTGGCTTGTTTTTTGATAAGTGTTCTCGAAAAGTCCGTAAACGCGTCACCGTTTCAATTTTGAGTTGAATAATTAACTTCTATCGATACGGTCGTTACAGTTGACGACGTAGTTTGCGTTTATTTCCTTCGTGTTTACTAAAAGATAAGGCTCTCTTTTATTCCACACGAATTTAACTCGGGGCTTTTTTCGTAGTGTTTTTAAAATGTCCCAATTGTTTACTGTGGTTACAATTACATTAATTTTACTAATGCAGAGTGCTCCGAAAAGCTTAGACTTCGCGATAACCCATTCGAACTATTTTCCCTAATGTTCTTAAAATGCCACTTAACACACAACAGTCTTCATTTTTACAGGGATAAAATAAATCATTTTTGTCCGACGGTCAGTCATTGAACGCCACATCAGTTAGCATTTAGCTACTTGGCTAACAGCACAGATAAGCGTCGGCGTTCCCTCGCCGGGCAAATGGACGACGACGGCTGCGTTTTAGCGGCAGGCCGGGTCGTCCTGGACCTGGTGGAGCAGGAGCGGCAGCCTTTGTTCACCGCTGAGCTGGACCAGCGACTGGACCAGGCCATGGAAGACATGCTAAAAGCTAACTTGATCCACGAAATCAAACGAGTGAATATCCGTCAAGGAATGACGCCGCTACTGCATCCTCCAGTACCCGGGAGGAGGTGTCTGAAGAGGTTCGGGAAGACAACGAGGCAGTCAAGGTGAGAGCCATGCCTTCACAGCAAATGTATGCAAATGCCTTTCCAGCAGCTCCTGTATTTTTCTACTTCTTTCTTTCCTTTCCTCTTCCTTTCATAACTTTGCTGCTGTGAACTGTAAATGTCTCCACTGCGAGACGAATAAAGGTACAGCCAAACCAAATCATCGTAAGCAAGCCTTAGTGTAGGCATGTCCACTAGAGGGTAGCATTAGCCAAGAAATAACTGCAACCCGGAATAACTGAAATACAGTGATACCTTGGCTTACGAACTTAAATTGGTTCCCAGACAGAGTGTAAAATGAAAAGTGTGTATTCCAAAAATAAATTTCCCAAAGGAAACAATTAAAATGAAAATAATCTGTTCCCAGGTCCCCATAAAACATCATTTTCTACTTTCTAATTTTGTACCATTTATCATTGGTCTATCGGAACAGTAACGCGGTTCAAATATTTTGGTTGACGTGAATTCACGGCAGCGACCAAGAGGTGACAGGATGCCGTCGTCGTTCAAACCCGTGATGTGGAAAAACCCACAGATGCATTTCCTCGTGCAACTTCAGAACTCCACTGAACATGTCTGCCGTGTGCTTAGGTCTCGCGACCCTCCTGTGTTTATCCTGCGCATCTCCTGCTGAAACGGGTAAGGTTGACATGACAAAGTACAAAAGGGAAAATAACGATCACATCTTCATCTTACTAATATTGTTGTCTACCTCAGTGGAGAACATCGAAGTGATCATGAGACCCATCGGCGGATCTGCGTCCATCCAGTGCAGGCATTTTCTACAGAGCTCAATGCACATGACTTTGTTCAAAGGCCTCAAGAAGGAGTTTCGCATTCTCCACATGATATCTCACAAAAACACCATCGCTAAGGAGTTCAGCGGCCGACTCCGGGTGGAGGGAGTCTTCCCTGATGTGGACGTGATCATCTCCAACCTGACCTCGGAAGACACAGGGTTGTACTTTTGTGACTACCAGTGGTATGACGACGCAAGTTCAGAACAGAAGAACGTCGACGACGATAGTCCGGTGCTACTGGTGGTTTCAGGTGAGCGCAAATTGACCCAATTGACTTGATCTTGGTTCTTCAGCTTGGTGCTTTCTACTATCTTTGTGACTGCCTGTACAGACGATATCCCATTTATGAACATTTGAGTTACGGACATTTTTGTAATAACATATGTCGTCTTTTCTCCAGTTGTACATGTACATATCTTTATAGAGCATATATTTTATGAAATGTTTATTTTTCAGTACTAACCGATACAGGTTACTTATACAAGCCTTATATAAACATTAAACATACTTATATAAACATACATTCCATACAAAATCTAGCACTGAAGCAACTTACGAACAAATTCACCTTACAAATGACCGCCTCTTGTTCGTAAGGTGGGGAGTGTCTGTACAGGTTACTTATACAACAAGCGTTAAACATACAGTAAAGTCTCGTTATATCGATATTCAAGGGAGTCCGAAAAAATATCGATATAACCGGGACTATCGATATATCCGACCCTGTTTGCATGTAATTTTCTCCGTGCGTGCATAGAAATAGTATCGATATAACCGGGACTATCGATATATCCGATATCGATATAACGAGACTTTACTGTACTTATATAATCCTTAGACATACTTCTATAAGCCTTAAACATACATTCTATACGAAATATAGCACTGAAGCAACTTACGAACAAATTCACCTTACGAACAACCGTTCGGAACGTATCTTGTTCGTAAGTTGAGGAGCATCCGTACATGATAGCTGTCCATGTTAAGCGCTTTGTTACAGATTCCGCTGTTGTTAAAGCGCTATATAAATCAATATGTATTGGATTAGATTGTAATTGACCAATAAAAAGATTTTTATACTTGTTGCTAAGCATGCATGCATGAAATGTATTATTATTATTATTATTATTATTATTATTACTCAATGATAAAGAAATGACGAATACGTCACTTGTTGCTAGGCAGAATCCTTCACACCAAAATGAGCTATTGGACAATAGAAAATATTGGTCAGTTGTTGCTAGGCGGAAGCCTTGTCTTGAATCCAAAATGAGTCATTGGGCAATAAAAAATATTGGTCACTTGTTGCTAGGCAGAATTGATCAATTATCAAAATTGTGTCATGTTAGTTTTAAATTCCATTTACACCTAAGTGAATGTGGGAATGGCAAAGAGTTACAAAAGTGGGGTTCACAGGTGCTTGAAATCAGCAATCAACGACGATTCTGTCCCCTTTTTGCTCTCTGTGAGCCTCTCCCCATCGTTATTAATTCAAATCCACCAGTGGATTACAGAATATTATAAATCCAACCCCCCGCCCCCACTACCCTCAATATCTTCTTCTCTTCAATCGTAGATGAGCACCAGTGTGGCAACCCAAATCAAAATATTCTGGTGATCGTGGTGGTTTCAGCTGCTGTGCTGTTGGGAATCTTCATCGCCTTCCTCCTATGGGTCATATCTAAGGTATGTGTATATTAATTAAAAAAAAAATGTCATAGTGGAAAGTGCGAGAAAAAGGTGTAACAGTAGTAAGTCATTCACTATCTTTCCCAATTTTATTCGGAAATTGAAAATATGACATGGAGCGCCATTCATGAGTTTTTAAAGCGCTGGTCAGACCTCCGGAAATGTTTTTTTTTTTTGTTCCACAAGGGGACAGCATTTCTCTTTTTTTTCCACGGGATCGCTTTTATAGCTACTTGTCTAGCCTGGCTATGTATTGGCTATCGATTAGCTATCTATTTGCTATCTATTAGCTAACTGGTCGGCTGGCTCGGTGTCATTTTGCGCCTCTATTTAACCTTATTCCGTTTTGACAAAATCACCGCGGCGACCATTAATCATCCCGCTTCTCATTGGCAGATCAAACGATGGCACGCCAAATATAGGCCACGGCACAGAGTCACCAATGACATTTACGAGGAGATGCGGGGAACACTGCGAACTTAAGGGACATCCTGTTAGAGACCTGCCATCAAGCCATCCAGCAACACCACATGCATACATGCTTCTGACTGCACCAGTCAGAGGTCTGTCCAGCGTTTTATCGACACCCACCCCCAAAAGAAAAATACAAAACCCGAACAAATTCGGTAATGGTGCTCTCCGATATATTTTCAATTGCCGAATAAATTCAATCATTCCAACCTAGTTCATTGACACATTGATGCCCAGAGATGATGATAAAGCAATATACAGTGATACCTTGGCTTATGAACTTAATTGGTTCCCAGACATAGTGTGTAAGGTGAAAAGTGTGTATCCCAAAAATTAATTTCCCATAGGAAACCATTAAAATGAGAATAATGTGTTCCCAGGTGCCCATAAAACATAATTTTCTACTTTTATGCCTCAACTCACTTTAACACAATTCCCTGACAACAGGATGCCACCAAATTACTACTTTTTTTTTCTTTGGTGGAAAATATAGGCTTGTGACGAACACATCATGAGTCAGGTTTGAGCAAAAGCTTACAGTAAGAGATAATATCTGAATGTTGAGTGATGGCTAAAGAGACATAGTCATGTCTCGCTCAAACCGCTCACCTTTTTTTGATTTGTTTTTGTGTGAGTCAACAACGGAAATGTCCCAAAACAAACCTCTCATCAAGTTGGTTGCATGCAAAAAGCAGGTGGACGTTTTTTTTGCTTGTGCAACACTTTTGTGGCCGCGAGCTGTGGACCGTGTCATGTAAGTGTTAAAGCGTGTGGGTTACGTGTTACAACAACAAAAACAAGCAATGGAACATCTTCATGTAAGCGAGCGGAAATCAAGAACCTGCTTTTTGGAGACGTAGCCCAATGGCTAAAAACGACAAATACCGCAATGTGTGTGTGTATTTTTTTTCTAAAACACATAATGATCAGGGACTGCAGTTTCAATGCCTGCCAAAACTTGTAACAGGAAACGGCAAATGATAATGTTTGTCACAATTTGAGGGCTTTTGCGCAAGAGATAATCATCAGCCTCCACCTGCCGAGAAACTCGGTTTAAAGTAAACGAACATCAATTTGTTGGATTTACTGGAAGTTGATGTTATTTTGAGCTTAGATAGGATCATACATGTAAGCATCCCCCCCCCCCCCTCACCGTTTATGTGTAACTAATTATGTTTAAAGGACAACCGACAGCATTTTTTTGTTTCCTAACTGACATCAGAAAAACGTTTTATAGCATCAAAAATACCCAAAACACGCAGGCTGATATTTTTAGTCAAATGCAAAACACCAATAAAAATGACTTAGTGTCCCGAAACTACTTCAAAATGACCTCAGAAAGTTTCAATTTCAGAAGGTCCCGCCCCCTTTTTTCTGACGTCACGCCAGTTGTGAGTCCGTCGTCAACGCACAATTCAAACTTGGCGTTTTGAGCTGTTGTGACTCTAAACACTTGCGGTTTCATCCAGAGAGCAGAAGTCGGTACAAGTCAGTCGTCAACACACAATTTAAACTTGGTGTTTTGAGCCGTTGCGATTCTAACATTTCCGGTTTCATCGCATACCCCGGAAGTGGCCAGCAAGGGACCGCCATTAACCGGGTTCGTTCCGTGCCTGTGGCTTTAACATTCGATGACGCGTTATTTCTGTTGTGCAGGACGTGGCCACTAGATGTCAGTATTATACAAACATAAATAACTAGGTACTCGATGAATTTGTATTTATTTTTTCTGTCCTTGAAATTGAAGTGAAGCCCCTTCAGAGTGACTGTAAACAGGTGAATGTTTCCACAACACACACACACGCCCACACACGTGGTGTTGGATGGGTGACATGGTTCCATTCGGACTCATTGCCAAAAGCTAACACTTAAACAAACTATTAGATTTTTTTGTGGGGTGAGTACCGTATTTTCCAGTGTATAAGGCGCACTGCAGTATAAGACGCACCCCCTATTAATGGTGTATTTGTTTATGTAGACATTAGTAAGAAATATTGTGCTAAATCTATTCTCTTTGTCTTTTTTGTAATATCGTACAATAGCTAGCTATCTGGCTGGCTGGCTAGCTATTAGCTATCTATTGGCTTGCTAGCTAGCTTTTTGTCTACGTATTTCTCTGACTATTCTATTTGAGTTACTTCCGGGTTGAACGAATGCTGGCGCGTGTGGCTGCCGCAGCTCACCCACAGAAAAAGTTATCTTGTGACTGTAAAGTGACCTTGAGAGTTTTGAAAGCCGCTTAGAAATGAAATGTATTATTATAATTATTATTATTTTCGAATGTTATCCATATATGTGGCGCACTGGACTATAAGGTGCACCTTCAACGAATGAAAATGACAATAATTATAATAATACATTTCATTTCTAAGCGCCTTTCAAAACTCTCAAGGTCACTTTACAGTCACAGGATAGGTTTTCCTGTGGGTGAGCAGCGGCAGCCACACGCGCTAGCGTTCACTCAACCCGGAATAGCAATCTATTAGCTATGTATTAGCTGGCTGACTGGCTGGCTATCTAGCTCTGGCTATGTAGCAGTCTGGCTGGCTGGCTATTTATTAGCTAACTAGCTGGCGCGCTATTTGGCTAGAAATCAATTAGCTATCTATTAGCTGGCTGACTGGCTATCTTGCTGGCTGTGTGGCTGGCTAGGCTATCTAGCTGGGTATTTATTAGCTATCTAGCTGGCTAGTAGTTTTTACCAAAAGCAGAGTTACAATAAATAGTTAATTTTTTTAGATCCCAAAAGCTCTTCTAATCCTCATTTTGTCTTTGATTGACATGTATACTCTATCAACTAACTGATGCGTGTATATAATTTCCATTTTGTGCATTTTATCAGTCCTTTAGGTAAGGCTCCTAAACCCGGAATAGCACAACGTTTAGGAGCCAAACCACTCCCGCTCATGCCACATGGGCGTGCGTCATGACGCAGGAGCGCAGGTGTGATTGTGTCCATAACTGTCTTTTTTTTTTCTCTTTTTCTCTTGCTCTCCAAAGAGGTGCACAGTTAACTGGAATACACACCTTCAAACGTATCGCAGTGCAATTGGAGTGAAGACCGGAAAGGAAAGACGCTTAAAAAAAGAAGCATTGAACTTTTTGAAGCATACAAACGTCTGCCTGCCACCATGAAGAAATCTTCATACTCAGGTAAGTGTGTTACTTACTAACCTGCATGCTATTGATGGATGTGTTTCATACGCACGTGGTACGGTAGATGCTTCGTCATTATGGAAAACTTACTGTATATACTTTAGAATTCATATTTTGGGAGAAAAAAAAACATTCATGATTTTACGGGTGTGGTTATTTAAGTGATCCAGTGGTCGACTTCACAGTTAGCGTGTTCTTCAGGTGTCTTTGTGGGTTTTCACCGGGTACTCCAATTTCATCCCACATACCCAAAACATGCATAGCAGGTTAATGGAACACTCTAAATTGTGACTGTGGGTGTGAATGGTTGTTTTTTTTTCCCCAATGTGTGCCTTGCAATTGCCTGGCAACCGGTTCAGGGTGTACTCCGCCTACTTCCCAAAAAATGGCTGGAATAGGCGGCACCACGCCCCGCATCCTCCGTGAGCATATGTGGCTTATTAAATGGATGGATGGATGGTTACGAAGCTCTTTCGCTCATGATACAAAATGTATGGAACATTTTCATCTAAAAAAAAAAGATATTAACTCATTTACTGCTATTCAGCAATTGAAAATATGACGCAGAGCGCCATTCCCGAATTTATTCGGGTTTTCTTTTTTCTTGTTTGGGTGCCGATAAAGCACTGGATAGACCTCTGGCAATGTTTTTTTCACTTCCACAAGAGGGCAGCATTTCCCTTTTTTCCATGTTAGCGCCTTGTTCCCAATATAAACCAATATGTATGTATTGCATTGTATTTCGTACAGCCGCCCCCATTTCAAGCTCAGATAACTCCAGACCCATATAGTTTAGAAGTTGAGATGCTTATAACTGAACTGCAAAGGGTTTGTTTGTTTATTTATTTATTTGTTTGTTTCTCTACCTAGGTATCTATTTGCTATCTATTAGCTATTTAGCTTGCTGGCTAGCTATCTCGCTAGCTATCTCACTAGCCATCGATAAATGAAACTTGTTGTTTTTATTATTATGTTTGTCGATTTATTTATTTTTCCCGAGTCGCCATGAAGTACAGTTTTCGCTCTATTTATTGAAGAGATTAATTGGGCACGGTATTTAATTCTTGAAGTTTTATTTCTTTAAAAATAAATGAATTAATAAAAAATAAAATAAATTTTAATAAATGAAAAATAAATTTAGCTTCAAGCAGCCATTAAAACCACTATGCGACACACATCAAAATTGATGAGTATCCAGAACAGAGCCATGGGGAACTTTTCTAGAAGATGAGAAAAGTCCTCACGTGACGTCATAAAAACAAGAATGTAAAGTTTACAGCCCCTTATGTAGAAACCCAACCAACAACAAAGATCACCTTTGTCAATCACGAGCCCGCCGCGGCGCCAATTATAGATGATCCCCTACTTACGAACATTCAAGTTACAAACATCGGTACATACCAACATTTTTGTAGTCACATATGTAGTATTCTCTCCACTTGTACATTTCGTCCAGTTGTACATTTCCTCCATATCCTTATAGAGCATATAAGAAGGAGCGTCAGCGCAAAGCGCCGATGCGTATGTGGAACTATCGCGGCTTAGAATTGAAGCGTATTCACGTGGGACAGGAGGTGTGAGATAATCTTTTCATCAATGGATGCTACAGCTGCGTGTTTGCCTTCAACATTTAGCTTGTAGTCGACATACACATTCCAACATGATGTCCCTGATCCACTGGTGAAGAGACGCTTTGATACTCTCTTTCACCTGGAACTGCTTCGTGTAACAAAGAGGGTACAGAAAGTGCTTCAGAATGAATGACTCTGTCTTTGTGTTGTCATGTTATTTGTTATTTCGTGTTTTTTTTGTTCTTTTGACTTCAAGACGGCGCTGCGAGAGTGGCTGCCTTTCCAGCAGCTCCTGTATTTTGTTTTTCTACTTTCATTCCTTTCATCACTTTGCTGCGGTGAAATGTAAATTTCGCCACTGCGAGACGAATAAAGGCAAATCCAATCCAATCCATATATTTTTTTTCAGTACAAACCAATTCAGGTTAGCCTTAAACATACATTCCATACAAAATATAGCAACTTACGAATAAATTCACCTTACGAACAACCGTTCGGAACGTATCTCATTCGTCTGTCCTCACATCCTGATTGAAGCATCAATCTTCCTCCTCTCTTTCTTATCAGCCCTTCTTTCTCCTCCTCTTTTTCCACGACCGCCTAATCTCGCGCCTCCATCCGCTGAGCCTCATTGACCTCCTCCTACTCCAGCTAAGCTTGGGCTCACTCCAATGTACACAAGGTCTATCCTGCGGAATGCCGTTCTTGCCGGGTCCTCTTTCCAGAGTCTTTGTGCGATCTAGCGTCTGACACATTTTCCATTGGAGCCAAGTGCATGTTGGTTCATGCCATCTCTTCTTCCTGTGTGTGTGTGCAGATGTCACATTCCTTTTTGTAGTCTCGCACAATAACAAAGTGTATGTGTGCGTCTTGCTTTTCTCAAACGCGTGGAGGTTGTGTATTTGAGAGGAGGCGGCGCGTCCACGTACACGCATTGTCATTGCAAGTTTCAGTATGTACAGTGGTGGACGAGTGAGAAACGATTTTGGTGGTGGGCCGTCAGGGCCTGCAAGACCTTCTCTGCTGGCCTCAAAATATCTGAATTACAGACTATGTGTGTCCATAAATTCTTATTAAATAATTCCAAATTGTCTTTGAGCTTCCTTTCATTGGTTTCCCCTGTTGTGCTGCTTCCAGACATGTGCAAAATGTGTCCACTCCAGTGCCAGGGTTTTTGTCATTGTCACTCAAATTCCAGGACCCAAGAATATTAAGGTTTAGGACTACTGTAAGTCCTTGAGAGTTTTGAAAGGCGCTGAGAAATTAAATGCATTATTATTATTATTATTATTATTATTATTTAAAACAGTTTTTTTTAGACTGGAACAGATTAAAATTTTTTACATCGATTATAATGGAAAGCTATGTTTCAGTTTTTGAACAAATCGGTTTTCGAACAGGTTTCTGGAACAGATTAGGGTCAAAATCCGAGGTATCGCTGTTGTCCTTTCATAACTTTGCTGCTGTCTTACTTCCGGGTAGAGTGAACGCTGGCACGATTGGCTGCCGCTGCTCACCCGCACAAAAAAAATAAAAAATACAAATCCTGCGACTGTAAAGTGTCCTTGAGAGTTCTGAAAGGTGCTTAAAAAACACCACCTGTACTTTTAGGTCCACCACAAGAACTATTATTATTATTATTATTATTATTATGACAAACATTCAATGCAGCGTAAGAAACCTTCGATTCTTCTTTCATCAGAAAGAAAGTTATTTCCTAAATGAAATAGGTTTGGAGTTATATAAGCTTGAAATGAAGGTGGCTGTCCAAAATACAATGCAATACATACATATTGGTTTATATAGCGCTTTAACAACAGCTGAAGCTGGAATAAAGCGCTAACATGGGGAAAAGGGGAATGCTGCCAATTTGTGGAGAAGAAAAAGCATTGCCAGAGGCCATGGCCAGCGCTTTATCGGCACCCAAGCATGAAAAAAACAGAACCCGAACAAATTTGGGAATGGCGCTCTACGTCATATTTTCAATTCCTGAATAAATGCCTCTACGAGGTTGTTTCTTAAAACCTTGCAAGTGGGAGCCCAAAGCTATTGTTACACGCTAGAAGTCAAGTTCTAAAAGTTTGTCGAGACATTTGACTTGCCATCTGGCTCGACATGCCGACAGATGGCCTAACCTTCAATTTGACTTCCTAGAAGCCCGTCGATGATGGAATAATAAGGGACTTGGCTAAACGGAGGTCCACGTACTGTTCTGCGGTTATCCTGATCCCAAATGATGGTGTTCAACGTTCAATCGAACAGCTGTTGGAGCGCTAGTCATGTTTCTGGTCCTATCGGTTAAGCATAATCATTAAAATACAATATACTGTACTGACATTTCCGACTACTCCGGAATCTCTTGATGGATGCCATTGCCCTCTCGATGGTAGTGCTCAATTATTTGTGTGTGGTTGTAGGATCCATTAAAAAAAAAAAAAACAGTCCACCATGATTACTAAAGGACAACCGACGTCTCCAGACAAGTTGTGTCCATAATCTGTAAAATCACTTCAAATGACTTCTACTGAGCGTATTTTACAAAGATTCCACGGCATATAGCTATATTTTATGTTTTAAGGCTCACGCTGAATATTCAGAAAGTCTTGTTTTCGAGTTGATGACGATGCCTGACGTCACGTCACGTCTGGAACACCCCTGCCCGAGAAAGCGACACACAATGCATTTCGGGTACTTTGTTTGGTCTGAAAATTTTCGTGTTGATCCGTGTTGATGGCGAAATTAGAATCGTTGTGTCTTGCACCATGATACTAGTTGACACAAATTCCCAGCAGACAAATCAGCCCATTTCCAATGGCGCTTGTGCGCTATCTTGTGCATTTTCTGGCCGCTACATTGGAGTCCAGATGCCTCAAAATGAGACGGAAGGACTTCTTTAATCGATTGCAAACATGTATGCTTTCCTCTTCAGAACTATTTGAATCATATTCATAAGTGGATGAGTAACAAAAAAAGCATCTTCTCTGAATCTGAAGCCATTGTTTTGATTCTCGGTCAGTTATTGCCTTGCTAATGGTATCCTCTAGTAGACTTGTAGTAAATCACTTCACACTTTTTACAATCTGGATTGATTCAGACATAGCACTACTGAAGGCCTAGCGATGAAATCCACGGCCTGCCCCTACTAAAAACGATATCACACCTGCCTTCGTGTTCTCATTGTAAACCCCACGTGAAACGCAAAATGTCCAAGTACCCCCCCCCCCCCCCCCACCACTGTCTTTCGCACTTTGTGGAGATATTTCGGATACAGGCGAGATTGTTCTTAGTGTCCAATGTGGTCAGTTGTTCTTTTTACTCACATTTACGTGATACATGGATTAACACAAAAACACCCTGAACCGTTAAAGGCACGTTGACCTGACATTTCTTGGCAAACAGGCACATAATGGAGTCTCTGTGTGGATGACATAGACTAAGTACATGCTTCCTGAGGGAGGTTTCTAGTCATAAAGCTCCGGCGACATCTTAAGTGATTTCGAAAGGAACTCCGATCTTTATCTGTCTCGTTAGATGAAGTTTTATTGTCTGCTTTATTAGTACCCTCAATTCACATACTTTTATGCTGTTTGTACTGTACAGAAAGGTGTGTCGTTCAGGTTCAGGACCAAGGCTGAATGCTTGCTAACATATACACACACGCGCACAAAGTTAGCTAGCTGGTGTTGTAAGATACAAAAACATGGCAACTAAATCACCAGTGTAGCAAGTATGCTTGATTGTCAAGTAGTGAAATTAGTTACTTGCTACACACAAAGTTAGCTAAAATACCCTTGAGCGTTGATGGATATATTTAAAGGACAACCGACACCTCCGGATAAGTTGCGTCCATGATTTGTAAAATCACTTCAAATGACTTCTACTGAGCGCATTTTACAAAGATTCCACTGCATATAGCTATATTTTACATTTTTAAGAATTGCGCTTAATATTCACAAAGTCTTGTTTTCAAGTTGATGATGATGCCCTAAGTGACGTTATATTCGGAACGCCCCTGACCGAGAAAGCGACCGACAATGCATTTTGGGTATTTTGTTTGGTGTGAAAACTTTGTGTTGATCCGTGTTGATGGCGAAATTACAAGGAAAACACATAAATAACGCGATGGTGAATTGTTGTGTGTTGCACCAAGACTACTATTTGATACTAGTTAACACAAATTTCCAACGGAGCTTGGGCGCCATCTTGTGCATTTTCTGGGATGCTACATTGCTGTCATTGACTGCTCAAATTGATATGGGAGGACTCCTTTAATCGATTGCAAACATTTATGCTTTCCTCTTCAGAACTACAGTAAAGTCTCGTTATATCGATATTCTTGGGAGTCTGAAAAAATATCGATATAACCGGACTATCGATATATCCGATCCTGCGGCATGTAAATTTTCTCCTTGCGTTCATAGAAATAGTATCGTAATAAGCAGTACTATCGATATAACGAGACTTTACTGTATTTGAATCATATTCCGAACTGGATGAGTAACAAGAAAGCATCTTGTCCGAATCTGAACTCTCTGAAGCCATTGTTTTGATTCTGGAGCAAGGCAGTTTGTGACGAAGTATCCTAGCGTGATATCACGAACAATGGGGCGGGACTTTCTGAATCTTCCCAGTTTTGAGCTCATTTTGTGGCAGTTTTGGGACAATTCAAGTTATTTTTATTAGTGTTTTGTATTTGACTAAAAATATCAGCCTGTGTGTTTTGGGTATTTTAGATGCTATAAAACGTTTTTCTGATGTCAGTTAGGAAGCAAAAAAATGGTGTCGGTTGTCCTTTAAAATGCGAGTTTTAACAGGCTGACATCTACATTTGTTCAACACTCTATGCGATGGATTTTTAAATGTCTCCAAGTCATGGATCTTCACCAATTGCAGGTGGCCCATTTGTCTGTGTGCGCGCACACACACACACACACTGCCTCCAGTGTGTTTTTATGGCCCCTATTACGCACGTTGAGACTATGCCGCAAATATTTCACAACAGTGCTTACAAATGAGGCAAGAGACAGACTGCGAAAGAGAACAAGAGAGAGGGAACGGATGAGTGGATGCAGATGACAAGCGTACGTGAAACAAAGCGAGACGGGCTGAAAGGTCCGACGCATATCTATTTTTCAACGTTTTTACAGACCAGATAAGTAAATAAGTGCGCTACCTGCATGCATTCCAAATGAGTAAAGACCACACCAAAACAAACCCAACATGGCGCGCACTTATATGGAACCTGATAAGCTAACTAGCAGTTGATTGGAGACATTTTAAAAAAATCCATCGCATAAGTGTTGAACAAATGTAGATGTCAGCCTGTTAAAACTCGCGTTTTAAAGGACAACCGACACCGGGTTGAGTGAACGCTGGCGCGTGTGGTTGCCGCTGCTCATCCTTGAGAGTTTTTAAAGGCGCTTATAAATTAAATGTTTATTATTATTATTATTATTATTATTATTATTATTATTACGAAAAAAATTACCCAAAATGCATTGTGAGTCGCTTTCTCGGTCAGGGGCGTTCCCTCTGTGCCGTCACTTAGGGCATGGTCATCAACTCAAAAACAATACTTCATGAATATTCAGCGCGAGTCTTAAAACGTAAAATATAGCTATATACGGTGGAATCTTTGTAAAATGCACTAAGTAGAAGTCATTTGAAGTGATTTTACAAATTATGGACACAACTTGTCCGGAGGTGTCGGTTGTCCTCCTTCTTACAATTAAAATACTGTACAAATAAAACTCATAATGCAAATAAAGTCAGGGTGTGTGATGGTGGTTTTTTGGCTTGGCAAACCACCCCTCCTTTCTTTACTGCTTTGTTTTGCAACCCTTCATTCACAAAAGTGTGTGTGTGTGAGTGTGTGCATGTGTGCGAGTGCTTTTTGTATCCCAAGTGCGACGAAATGCCGCAGCCCATCCCCTCTGTTTATCTTCACTTGACGTCATCTGAGGCCAGTCACTTAAGCAGTTGACATGTTTGTCCAGTCCATGCACTTGACCGATCATGTTCTACACACACACACACACACACACACACACACACACACACACACACACACACACACACACACACACACACACACACACACACACACACACTAATTAATACATGCATTCACACTCGCATACGGTTAAGTTTATATGGCCTGATTAAATGACGATTTTTCCACTTACTCTGTACTGAGATGCTATATTTTTCTATCTTAGATGGCTCTTCAGTTTGAGCACTAAAACAACGAATATGGAATTTAACAATGATTTACATAGTGTAACTTAAAATAATCCAGAATCCTTTTTATTATTATTATTATTATTATTATTATTACCGGTATATGGGAAGCATCTGTCTGAAAGTCACCTTTAATAGGATCCTACACACATTGCTTTTCATGTTTTATGGGAAGAAGTTTCATGTATTTTTTAAAGGTTTCTACACATGCACTGGTTTTCATGTTTCCTGTTATGGGGGGAGTCAACTTTATGAACATCACCTGCGGGCCCGCCTATCTGTTTTAAAAGTTGTTTTTAAAACACACACACACACACACACACACACACACACACACACACACACACACACACACACACACACACACACACACACACACACACACACACACACACACACACACACACACAAAGTAGCAATTATTTTTACTACATCATTATCATCGCCCTACTTTGCTAGCTTACTTCCTATCTTGTTGTAGCTTACAGCAAGCTAACTAACTAGCTGCCTACATATTGTACCTATGGGCAGTTGTGACGTTTGAAAGTTAATTAGCTAGCGGGCTATCTATTAACTAGCTATCTGGCTAGCTAACTATTAGCTATCTCACTTGCTAGCTATGTAACTAGCTATATATTAGCTATCTACTGAAGCTAGCTATCTATTTGCTAGCTAGCCAGCTTTCTATCCATTTGAGTTATTAATAATAATACATTTCATTTATAAGCGCCTTTCAAAACTCTCAAGGTCACTTTATAGTCACAGGATAAGTTTTTCTGTCGGTGAGCAGCGGCAGCCACACGCGCCAGCGTTCACTCAACCCGGAATGACTGAAATGGATAGAAAGCTAGCTATCTAATAGATTGCTAGCCAGCTAGATAGCTAATAAATAGCCAGCCAGATAGCCAGCCACACAGCCAGAGCGAGATAGCCAGTCAGCCAGCTAATAGATAGCTAATTGATTGCTAGCCAGATAGCTCGCCAGCTAGTTAGCTAATAAATAGCCGGCCAGCCAGACTGCTACATAGCCAGAGCTAGATAGCCAGCTAATAGATAGCTAATAGATTGCTATTCCGGGTTGAGTGAACGCTAGCGCGTGTGGCTGCCGCTGCTCACCCACAGAAAAACCTATCCTGTGACTGTAAAGTGACCTTGAAAGATTTGGAAGGCGCTTATAAATGAAATGTATTATTATTATTATTATTTAGCACCCTGTTCATTGATTTCCACCGTTGTTGTTGCTATGACTTTATGATGGTTACTATTAATTGAAAGCTAGTTAGCGATATGTATTAAAGGATGACTGGTTAGCCTGGGAGATTGATTAAAAGTTGCAGGCATACACATCCCCCCCAAACGGAAACAATATCAATCAGGTTCGACCTATATTAACCCATAGTTTGTTCTTGTCTGCCTTGGTATTTTTCCAAGCGTGAACACTGCCTCTATTCTTCTAATGCATCTTGTGTTTACACTGACCTGACCTCAATTGTACCGCAAATTGTCATTTGGCAAATATAACTAGGGTGTTTGCAAATCCCCTTCAAGGGAAACGAGTCATAGATCTTTGTGTCTGGAGATGACTTTATAACCCATTGAAGTTGCGCTAAATGTGTGTTTGTGCCATGTCTGTGTTGATGCAACTTCAGACAAGACAGAGCAGGTGAGCGCAGTTTTCGTACGCGCCCGCCCGCCCGCACACAAGCATACACACATAACTAGCTACGCTTCCCCAGATAAATCTGCAGGTGTCACCCTTTATCCACATTTCCAGGCACACTTTTGACTGACAGACATATTAGCAGCCTGTCAGTACTCTGCCCGCAGTTTAAACCAGAGCGCCACAGGCGGTGGGGTATTACATCATTTCTGTGCCAAACAACACCTGATTAACACAATGTTTGAATTATAGATGCCAACTACACACAGGCGGCGGTATGCTTTGATACACAAAATAAGCGTAGCCGCGAGCTAGAGTCGTCGTAAAGAATCGGCGTGGTTGTATTTGTGGTTGCGCCTGCATACTGTCAAGCGAACAACTATTATACACTATATTTATCTGACAAATGCCATCCAAGAATATCAACTTTCAATTCTATTGTTCTCCCAAACCATTACAAAAGTGACTATTTGTGATTTACCCTCACTGTAGCAATGTTTTGCGTAATAAGTGTGTGTCTAATAAGTTCATTTAGCTAGCGTTCTATTAGCTCTCTATTTGCTATCTATTAGCGAACTGGCTAGCTAGCTATCTGGCTGGCTATCTATTAGTGACATAGCTAGTTGTCTAGCTGGCTATCTATTAGCTAGCTAGCTTTCTATCTATTTAAGTTACTTCCAGGTTGAGTGAACGCTGGCGCGTGTGGCTGCCACTGCTCACCTACAGAAAAACTTCTCCTGTGACTGAAAAGTGACCTTGATAGCTTTGAAAGGCGCTTATAAATTAATTTTATTATTATTATTATTATTATTATTATTATTATTATGTATATCAAATGTCTTGTTAGCATTAGCTGCTAAAAAAATGAATGGATGGAAATGATTTTACTCCATTGTCTATTTACAGCGAGGTCGGCCAGCGCGCGATCAAGGAGGGCGGAGAAAGATGGCGGCACGATCCTTAGCCCGGGTAAGTACACAGAGTTTAAAACACAGAGTTTAGTTTATGAAGTGCTGCTATTCACGATTGAAAATGCTTTGTTGTTGTTATGGGCGCTCACTTCCCCACTCAATTCTGTGTACCTGTGTATAAAATGGCCTCTTTCTGTGGATCTCTTTCGCAATGAATTACCCCATCGTTATTATTTTTGTACATTTCTGTTCATGGTGCACATTGTCGGGAAATACAGAATGATGTCTGCCAAGTGAGCAACAAATTATGGGATGCCAGGCAGGCAGACAGGCGCAGTCATCCATCTAAAAATTTTCCTCCCACGTACCGAGCTATATTGTCCACACGAAAAATCAGTTTCGAGGCCTCGTACTTGTCGGCGGTTTCCAACCTTGACCACAAGAGGACGCCAGAACGCAGAGTATGTATTTTCGCACATTTTAAAAGGCTTCCCTCGTACCCGGTTGTTTTAAAAAAGGGCTATGCTTCTATAAATTATTAGCCACCATAGTTAATTGTCGTCAAAATACCACCAAATAACACCAAAGTACTACTTTTGTACAGGACAACACTCTGCTCTGTATAAATGCCTCCAACGCCACAAAATGGCGCCAAAACACGTCCATGAGAAAGGGACTCCTCCCCTCACATAGTTCTTTATTGTCATCGAGGTGGTGCGAAAACAAAAGTTTCTATTCGACGGGTCGGTACATCAATTTCCTTGGCACCAAGATGCCAAAAGATGGTGCCAGAGCACTACTTTTCTATTTGAGTTATGGCTTGTGTATATGAAGCTCCTCCCCTCATGTCTGAATTAGAATCTTTATTGGCCAAGTATGTAGAACACATAAGTAATTTCTCTCTGGTACAACATGCTGCACTAGTATCACCATAAAAAAAGACATGACAAATAAATATGAAGGACAATCATAAAGGCTAATTTAATCGAATTCCTTAATGTAGCGCTCAGGACCAACTGTGCGACAATGTGCAAAGTATCAAGCAGATAGTGGTTCAAGTAAGTTCAGTTCTAGAGCTACAATGATTATAACGGCATGTTTTTCCACAGGGTTGTGCAAAATTGCAAACAGGCAAAATACTGTTATATTTGGGGTACTGTCTAGAGAGCTAATGGTGAGAGGGAAGAAGCTGTTTAAATGTCTGTTGGATTTGGTGCGCTGAGGGGAGTCACTGGAAAAGGTGGTGGGCAGGGTGCGAAGGGTCCAGTATGATTTTTGTGCACTCTTGTCTTGATTCTTGCAGTGTGCAAGTCCTCAAGAGTGGGTACGGCAATGCCAATGATTTTTTTCCCCGCCATCCCAACTGTCCTTGACACAAATTCCCAGCAGGCAAATCAGCTCATTTCCAATGGCGCTTGGGCGCCATCTTGTGCATTTTCGGGGACGCTACATTGCAGTCCTGATTGCTCGAATTGATACGCAAGTACTTCTTTAATCGATTGCAAACATTTATGCTTTCCTCTTCAGAACTATTTGAATCATATTCATAACTGGATGAGTAACAAGAAAGCATCTTCTCCGAATTTGAAGCCATTGTTTTGATTCGAGAGCAAGGCATGATGTGGCGTGATGTCACGAACAAGGGGGCGGGACCTTCTAAAACTGAAACTTTCCGAGGTCATTTTGAAGTAGTTTTGGGACACTAACTCATTTTTATTGGCGTTTTGCATTTGACTAAAAATATCAGCCTGCGTGTTTTGGGTATTTTAGATGCTATAAAACGTTTTTCTGATGTCAGTTAGGAAACCAAAAATAGATGTCGGTTGTCCTTTAAGTGCCTTTCAAAGCTCTCAAGGACACTTTACAGTCACAGACAAGCATAAGCACTATAATAAATAAAATAAATTCACCAATAGAATACAATAAATAAAATACAGTTATAAATAGAAACAAGAGAAAGAGCTACACAGAAAATGCCATTTTAAATAGGTGAGTTTTGAGATGGGATTTAAAGGTGGGAAGAGAATCGATGTTAGGAATGTTGGGAGGAAGTGAGTTCCAGAGCAGCTGAAAGCCCTGTCCCCCATCGTGCTGAGACGGGCAGGCGGGCGTATAGAGGAAGACGATCTGAGAAATTTGAAGAAGGTCAGATAGGTAAGGTTATGGATCGCTTTAAATATATAAAGAACAATTTTAAAAGTTGCTTCTATATTTGACCGGGCGGGATCCAGTGGAGCCGTCACATGCTGACAGTGGATACAATGTTGCTTCAGTGTCAAGCATCTGAAGGAGAGCAACATATGACCAGCACATGGGCCATGTCGTCACACTGAAGGAATCAAAGCCGAGGGAGAGGACAAAAAAAAACAAAAAAACGGAGAAGTGAGAAAGGGAAGGAGGGAGTAAGGGAAGTCCAAAAAAAAAAAAAAAAGACAGGCAGGGAGTGAGAGAGTGAAAGAGAGAGAGAGAGAGAGAGTGAAGTCAAAGTGCAGACGCTACATGTGGCTTTGGAGGGAGTGATCCGGTTATGGAGGGGGACAAATTCTCAGGTAGGACACATGTTTGTTCATTCAGACTCGTCGGGGTGCGCCTTCCACTGTCTTTTTTTGCGCCGCTTTACCCCCCCCCCCCCTCCTCTAGTTTCCATTCTCTCATTCTTTGCTCTTTGCTGACTACATTCTTTCATTTATGGGTGGAGGGGCTACTGTGTACGATTAACAGACACAGGAGTAAAAGTATTATTATTTTTTTTCTCGATAAAATGTCTCTCCCTCTTGCCCGTTTTGTCTTTCCGTCGTCGTTTCAAGCGTGGGCAGGAAGGAGCCGTTGTGAAACAGTACTACTCTTGTCCCTCGTGGCTTCGGTGGGTCACTCGTTCCTCTTTGGCCAACAGGATGTCGAAAGCCTGAGTCAGCCCGTCCTTGAAAAATAAGACGGTGGAATAAGATGCACGCATACGGGAAATACTAGAAAAAAGTTTGCCGTCCGTGATGTAAAGTCATACAATACTATATATATATATATATATATATATATATATATATATATATATATATATATATACTGATACAATATAATATAGTGATACCTTGGCTTACGAACTTAATTGGTTCCCAGACAGAGTGTGTAAGGCGAAAAGTGTGTATCCCAAAAATTAATTTCCCATAGGAAACCATTAAAATGAGAGGAATCCGTTCCCAGGTCCCCATAAAACTTAATTTTTCTTTCTAATTTTCTAAGGCTTAAAACTACACAAAATATACCTTATTTTATGTATAATAAATGTGCTATGGTATTATAATGAAAGAAATAAACTGTACTGTATAATAGTATAAAAAGTCATTTTATTGACAATTGTGATGGTCGATGGCTTGATGGAATGGAGTGGCCGGTTTCTTCAGCATATAATATAATTTAATAATAATAATAAAATTATTATTGTTATCATTGTTATCATTAATAATAAAATTATTATTGCAATTATTATTATTATTATTATTATTATTATTATTATTATTATTACTACTAGGTATGAGATGAGATAACATCACATAACTATTACATTAAACATATAGTTTTTCTGGTCGTTGTCCAATAATGCTTTATTAAAAAAAACATTTGTAAATATAAAATAAAAAATACAAACTTAGAAGAACAAATATGACATGAAATAATATTAGCTGAATCAAAATATGAATCAATTTAATTGCAAAAGGTAAATACTGTCACCAGTATTAAATATGAACGGTCCCAGATGATCAATAATGATAGAAAAATATGACAAAAGAATAGTACCAATAATTTATTATCATATAATTTATCGTTACAGCCCTACAAAAAAGCACCTTTTACCAACATAATTGATTCATTTATAATAATAATAATAATAATAATAATAATAATCAGACATTTCATTTCAAAACTCTCAAGGACACTTTACAGTCACCGGATATTTTTTCTGCGGGTGAGCAGCGGCAGCCACACGCGCCAGCGTTCACTCAATGTCAAATTAAAATCTTTCATAGTTCATCAATATTTCTTCTCAAATTACATCCACAATAATAAAAACCGAGCCAAGTTTTCAGCAGCTGAATGCGTCCCAATTCCCACCGCGTGCTTGTCGCGTCCATTTCTCCAACTGTTTACATCAACGTCGTCGTGTCTGGCGTGTGTATTTTATTTCGAGCAGCTATAATTTACAGCGTCACTTATAGTGTGTGCTTGTGTGTGTGTTAAGGCGGGGGGGGGGGGGGGGGGTAGAGCAGCTCCATTCACACACAAGGACCTTAGGAGCCAGACACTTTCCCCAAAAGTTGTCGGAGATTAAAAAAACAGGAGGAAAGAAGATTTATTTCACCACACGGCGAGAAACTTGACTCCAAATGACTGCTCATGTTGGATTTCGAACGTGATATGTCAAGGCTTATGTCCACATCTTTTCCATTCCATAAAGTTTGGAAAATAATCACAAAGCGCAGCCGTTATAATAATAATAATAATAATAAATAATCATCATCATCATAATCATAATATAATAATAGTAGTACTAGTAATAGTAGTAGTAGTAATAGTAGTAATAGTAGTAGCAGTAATATTAGTAGTAGTAGTAGTCATATTAGTAGTAGTACTAGTAATAGTAGTAGTACTAGTAATACTAGTACTAGTAACAGTAGTAATTGTAGTAGTAATAGTCGTGGTAGTAGTAATAGTAGTACTAGTAATAGTAGTAATTGTAGTAGTAATAGTCGTAGTAGTAGTAATAGTAGTACTAGTAATATTAATAATAGTAGTAGTAGTAGTAATAGTAGTACTAGTAATAGTAGTAGTAGTAATAGTAGTAGTAGTAGCAGTAGTAGTAATAGTAATAGTAATAGTAATATTAGTAATAATAATAGTAATAATTTTATTTTATTTTTTAAATTAGATATCAAGTAGACAGGATGAGCTTAATACAACTAATAGTAATAATAATAGTAATACATTTCATTTATCAGCGCACACACAGACACACGGGCACACGCATTCCTGTTTAATAATAATAATAATAATAATAATAATAATAATAATAATAATCCATTTCATTTCTAAGCGCCTTTCAAAACTCTCAAGGTCACTTTGCAGTCACTCTTAAGGATTTGCACATTACAAGAACAAGACAAGGGCATGGAAAATCCTACTGGACCTTCCGCACCCTGCCCACCACCTTTTCCAGCAAGGCGCTACCGATCCATACGCGCCAAATTTACCAGACATTTAAACAGCTTCTTCCCCTGTCGCCATTAACTCTAAACAATAACCGAAATATATATTTAATATGAATATATACAGTAAAGTCTCGTTATATCGATATTCAAGGGAGTCCGAAAAAATATCGATATAACCGGGACTATCGATATATCCGACCCTGTTTGCATGTAATTTTCTCCGTGCGTGCATAGAAATAGTATCGATATAACCGGGACTATCGATATATCCGATATCGATATAACGAGACTTTACTGTATATTCAAAGATTCTGATTCTGACAAGCCTTTTCTGGGATGTTTTATTGTTTTTTATGTTTATTTGGTTTCAAATAGTTAGCATTGAACACTTTATCATTGGCATGAGTTTTATTGATTTTTTTTTTTCTTTTTTACTTAAAATATCTTTGTTAATATCCCCCATAAATTAGTTTTGGACCAAGCAGTTGAACCCAGTGGCGGCCATGTTATGGCGGTCACCATGACAACACACTGAGTAGAACAATATGTGAGCGCAGTGAGGCTAACAAAAAAGTCTAATACAATACTGTCTTGTCCATTCCATCCTTTTAAGTTATTCCCCTGGTAGGGCGCTTGAGGTCGCGGGGGGGGGGGGGGGGGGGGGGTGTTATTGATAATCATTTCCATGGAAGGTGGCTTATGCACGTACGTAGTCATGTTGCCAACAGGTGCTGCATTTGATCAAGTCGCACCAAGCTAGCGTGTGCGCTGCTGTTGCACATTTTGTATGAAAAAAAAACAGCTGCTGTCAGTACAGCTGTGCATGCGCTCATGTGGTTGGTTGTGCAGGGGGGGCGGCGGGTGGGCGCGGTGGCGGGGAAAGCACATACAACGTGGGACAGTTTGAAATATTTTCCAATGATATTCATCATGAGAAGGTGGCAAAAGTACTCACTTTCTTTCAGGGTGTCAACAAACAAGAATAGCGCTAGTACAGCGAAAAAGTGTGTATCCCAAAAATTAATTCCCAAAGGAAACCATTAAAATGAGAATAATCCGTTCCCAGGTCCTCATAAAACATAATTTTCTACTTTCTAATTTTCATTTCTGCCACGTTTTTTTACATTAATATTTCCAACAACACATCATGTAAAAAAGACAAGTGTAAATGGCAGAAAACTGTAATGTATCGCGAGTATGTTTGAATGTACAGCTGTTCGTCTTAAGTTGCACATGCACGACTCAAATGTAAGACGGACCACGAGCGGCACGCTGAGAAAGCGGAAGAGGATAAATATATATAAAATGGACGGCAAGCTGAGCACGGCTGTCGCCATAGTTATGCCAGGGTGACAAGCTTTGCACATGATAAATAGGCACACACACACACACACACACACACACACACACACACACACACACACACACACACACACACACACACACACACACACACACACACACAAATAGACACTAGCATGTCAAGTCTTCCGCTGTTAAAGCTAATGCAGATGAAGTTACATGTATACATGAAGATACGTGTCACTTTACAGTCACAGGATGTATTTTTCTGTGGGTGAGCAGCGGCAGCCACACGCGCCAACGTTCACTCAACCCGGAAGTAACTAAAATAGATATAAAGCTAGCTAGCTAGCTAATAGATATCCAACAGATACCTAGCTAGATAGCCAGTCAGTTAGATAGTGGATATCTCGCTAGATAGCAAATAGCTAGCCAGATAGCTAATATAGCACATAGCTAGCACTGTTTTTGTGAGGTGCGGGTAATTCCAGATAAGGACTGAGGACTACCCTTTCTGATATTTTTACAGAAGAACAAGTGTTACATTTCAACACGGGTATCCCCCCTAACTGCATTTCCTGCTTCAACTTCTTTGAAAAAGAAAGCAATAAAACGACTGGAACATCGGCGGGATGTTTTCATTAGCTCGTCTATCGAATTTCCCATTATGGGTTAGCATCAAGCTAACAAAGTAAACTAACAAACTAGTTTCACCCACAGAAAAACTTATCCTGTGACTGTAAAGTGAGCTTGAGAGTTTTGAAAGCCGCTTATAAATGAAATGTATTATTATAAAGTGGACTTGAAACTGAAATAACAGTAAAAGTGAGGACTCTGAATGGGTACACACACACATACCAATAGTATAAGACAAAGCTGTACATTGATTGTGTGTGTGTGTGTGTGCGTGTGTGTGTGTGTGTGTGTGTGTGTGTTCAGAGGGGGTGTTGGAGGGGGGGTTAGGTGCACGGGACTGTCTGGTTGTCTTTGTTGTCACGGCAACGTTCATAATAAGGCGTTGTACCTAGCTCGTCCTCACCGAGGAGACGGCGTGAATGAAGGAGGAAGAAGGCGAAAAAGATAAATAGTGCCGGTGGGAGGGGGGGGGGGGGCATGCAAAGGAAAACATGAACACGCCATTACATATTTCCAACAGGACTATTGGCTGCTACTATGACCATTAAAACGATTTTTAATGACGACTGAAACATAGTCCTGAAACGACGACAGTTACTTTTATGTGACTGCTTCTAGTGCAAGGGGTGTCATAGTCATTTTTTGCCCGAGTCACATTGTGGTTACGGTTTCCTCTCGAGGGCCGTTATGAATTTGAGGAAACCATTAGGATGTTTCATTTCCTCCACGTATTACTTATAAAGCGTAGAACAAATTAATAAATAACTCATTTTCAAATGTGCAGTCAAGAATAATAATTGTTATTGTGGTCCTGTTGGACAGTCTGCGTCTGGATGGTCAGTGCAGAGCGCCGAAGCAGTTGTGGATCTGTCGCAGCTTGGAATTGAAGCGGATTTAGACAATATCTTTACGTCAATGGATGCTACAGCTTCGTGTTTGTTTTCAACATTTAGCTTGTAGCAGATGTGCATCTTTCCCTACATTACATCACAAAAGGGTGAGTGTAGGCCCAGCTAGCTATCGGTTAGCTATCTATTAGCTAGCTAGCTTTCTATCCAAGTTACTTAGCTATCTATTAGCTAGCTATCTAGCTGAGTTACTTCCGGGTTGAGTGAAGGCCTAGCTAGCTATCTGTTAGCTATCTATTAGCTAGCTAGCTTTTGATCCGAGTTACTTAGTTATGGAATTAGCAGTCTATTAGCTAGCTAGCTTTCTATCTAAATTACTTCCGGGTTGAGTGAAGGCCTAGCTAGCTATCTGTTAGCTATCTATTAGCTAGCTAGCTTTCTAGCCAAGTTACTTCCGGGTTGAGTGAAACGCTGGCGCGTGTGGCTGCCACTGCTCACCCACAGAAAAACTCCTCCTGTGACTGAAAAGTGACCTTGAGAGTTTTGAAAGGCGCTTATAAATGAAATGTGTTGTTATTATTGTTGTTATTATTATTATTAAAACTCAATATTCTATGGTTCCTGGAAATAGAGTGACAATGATAAAAACCCTGGCACTGGAGTTGACACATTTTTGCACATCTGGTAGTGAATGAGTTAATAAGAATTCATGAACAAAATATAATTAACACCAGTCCGTGATTCTGATATTTTTAGTCCAGCAGAGAAGGCTTTTTCGGCCTTGCCGATCCACCACGGATGCTAACGTTAGCCAAAAATATCCTCTGCTACCATCCACCCTGTCAGCCAGTTCCCTTATTTTTCTGTTTGCATTTCCATTGTCTACTTGCAGTTCATTAACCAAAAGAAAAGTGCAGGACTTTGACCAAGATCAATTTTTAACAGTTGGCTTCAATAGAAACGATATTCAAGCGGTGTTCCGGCGCGACGGTTTTTGAAGCAGATGAGTAACGTCTGAACTTGCAAGGACACGCAGTGGAAGGAAGCCAATTTACGTTCTTGTGCGGTTGAAAAAGACGTTTTTCATGTGCGCGCATCTGCCACATGCGTACTCGCCGAGTGAGCGTGGGTGTGCGAAACTGTATGTGAGGAATTGCACTGGTGGGATGAGGCTGTGTCTCAGAGTGGGATTCTCCACATGTCGCTCTTTTAACAACACAAGGAGATCAGTTTACAGTGTAACACGGTTGCCCCTGGCAACATGGGTTATTGGTAGCTACAGTGCTGCCTCCTGCTGGAGAAATTTGACATATCTGGTGGGGATTATGCCGCGCTGCCAAGTACAGTGATACCTGGTTCCCAGACAATGTGTAAGGCGAAAAGTGTGTCTCCCAAAAAATAATTTCCCATAGGAAACCATTAAAATGAGAATAATCCGTTCCCAGGTCCCCATAAAATGTAATTTTCTACTTTTCTAATGTTCTAATCTAAAAGCCTTAAAACTACACAAAATATACCTTATTTTATGTATAATAAATGTGCTATGGTATTATCATGAAAGAAATAAACTGTACTGTATAATAAAGTCGTTTTATCTACCTTTGTGAGGGTCGGTGATGGCTTGATGGAATGGAGTAGCGGTTTCATCAGCATTAAACACGAGTAACGTAGCCTTCTTCTTTCACCATCTTGAGGAATGATTCCTTGTAGGTGCTTTCTCTGCGCTAATTTTACCTAGTTCCTCATCAATTTTGTTCCGCTTAGCTGGGTTGATAGCTTTTTGCATCAAGTGTACAGATGGCTCGTGCGGGTTGTTTGTGAAGCCTGATTGATGGGATATTTTAACCTTGCAGTCTACACTCTGCCTTTGAACTATCAAAGTTGAAACTCTCTCACTGTCGTCTGCCTGTCTCTTTAATGTTTAACACCCCCCCCCCCCTCACTGCTGCGTTCTTGACCAATCACGTGGCTTTAACCGAAGACTGGGGGAGGGGAATAGAGGACAAAAACAGTTGCCTGCCATTTTGTTGTTAGAAGAACAGGCTCGTTTGTGAACGACATATCACTCATTGAGGCAGTATAAAAAAGTTCGTATGGCAAGGTGAAGTTCGTATGCCAAGGTAAAATTTTCATAAAAATGTGACGTTCGTAAACCGAAAAGTTCGTAAACCAAGGGGTTCGTAAACTGAGGTATCACTGTATGGCCCGTTGTGTGGTTTACGTCAAAGACAAGTTTGAAAGAATTTCTTGTATGAGTCTAAGGGAAGATTATTTCATTTTTTTGGCTGCTTGTGTGTTTAGGCACATTAACCGCGCCAAAGATTTGAAATCTGGCTTACTTCATGTGTTGATAGTCCAGCCATGTGTGCTACTTTCTGCGCAGCCAGGAATATCATCGCTTTTTTTTTTGTTCTTCATATTTTCCATGGGCCAGTGGCAGAAAAAAATGGGATTGCTCGCCGATTGCCGGTTTTGCTTTGCTTAAAAACCAACCTTTTTTTGGGGGGTGATAAATCTGCATGCCGAGGTACAGTATGTCCGCGACACGCCGTAGTTCCAATATAAGCACTAGGTTGGCTGTGATGTTCATTCCAATCATGAGATTGATTGGAATTGTTTTTTTTTTTTTTAAAGAACAGAACATTAGGTTCAAAACATCCAACCTTGGAACTGTCAGACGCATTTGCTCAACGATAATCCAGCAAATGCGCCAAAACGATCAACCAGAAGATTTAAAAAAAAAAGATCAAAATGCTTCTGATTCAAGGCGCTTAGAAATGAAATGTATTATTATTATTATTATTATTATTATTATTATTATTATTATTATTATTAGCGATGTATTCGCTAGCTAGCTATCTATTTGAGTTACTTCCGGGTTGAGTGAACGATGGCGCGTGTGGCTGCAGAAAAGCTGATCCTGTGACTGTAAAGTGATCTTGATAGTTTTGAAAGGCGCTTAGAAATGAAATGTATTATTATTATTATTATTAGCTATCTATTCGCTAGCTAGCTATCTATTTGAGTTACTTCTGGGTTGAGTGAACGCTAGCGCGTGTGGCTGCTCACCCGCAGAAAAACTTATCCTGTAACTGTAAAGTGACCTTGAGTTTTGAATGGCGCTTGAAATGAATTGTATTATTATTGTTATTATTATTATTATTATTATTAGCGATGTATTCGCTAGCTAGCTATCTATTTGAGTTACTTCCGGGTTGAGTGAACGATGGCGCGTGTGGCTGCAGAAAAGCTGATCCTGTGACTGTAAAGTGATCTTGATAGTTTTGAAAGGCGCTTAGAAATGAAATGTATTATTATTATTATTATTATTAGCTATCTATTCGCTAGCTAGCTATCTATTTGAGTTACTTCTGGGTTGAGTGAACGCTAGCGCGTGTGGCTGCTCACCCGCAGAAAAACTTATCCTGTAACTGTAAAGTGACCTTGAGTTTTGAATGCCACTTAGAAATGAATTGTATTATTATTGTTATTATTATTATTATTATTAGCGATGTATTCGCTAGCTAGCTATCTTTTTGAGTTACTTCCGGGTTGAGTGAACGCTGGCGCGTGTGGCTGCAGAAAAGCTGATTCTGTGACTGTAAAGTGATCTTGATAGTTTTGAAAGGCGCTTAGAAATGAAATGTATTATTATTATTATTATTATTATTATTATTATTATTATTATTAGCTATCTATTAGCTAGCTAACTATCTATTTGAGTTACTTCTGGGTTGAGTGAACGCTAGCGCGTGTGGCTGCTCACCCGCAGAAAAACTTATCCTGTAACTGTAAAGTGACCTTGAGTTTTGAATGGCGCTTAGAAATGAAATTTATTATTATTATTATTATTATTATTATTATTATTATTATTATTATTATTATTATTATTATTAAAATCAGCTCCATCAGCTGACTAAAAGGAGCTTTCAGTCATGTGACTGAGGTCACAGGAAGCGGGCCCGTGAATAAACCCTGGAAGTGGGAGGGAAGCGCCGATGGACGTGAGGAAAGGGGGGAGGAGGGGAGTTGAGAGAGAGTGAGGGGAAGCACAGGGGAGGAAAAAAGAGGGGAGGTGAAAGAAGTTGTGAAAAAAAAGTACGCAGAGTCGGAGAAGAACGCCTTTAGCTCGGTTCTGCAGTTTTTCTTCCTCCTCCTCCTCCTCCTCCCGGATTCCAAATTTGGGATTTGTTTAAAATCTGGATCGCTCCTCTGGGCGACGTTTCCTTGCTGGGTGAAAGGGAACCCTCACAGGGGTAAACACACTCCCTACCTCACCCCCCCACACCCCCCTTTGAAAAAAAAAAAAAAACATGTCTGATTCCACAGTCAACGCTCACTTGGAAGGGATCATATCAGACTTTGAAGGTTAGTTGCGTTCTGCTTTTTTTCTCTCTTTGCTGCCTTTTTCGCTCTTGTCAGTGACGACGTAACCCCCTGACAGCTTGCGATGTTTTCCACATGTTTGATTTGGGGGACTGGAGTGTTGTTTTTTTTTTTTTTACGTTTGTCATTGTGGAGTGAAAAGGCGGCGAAAAAAAAACATTCTAAAAGTGTTCTGTACTGTTTTTGTGTTAATGCCGTTGTGAGTTCGTAGCTGCCAAGCCCAAAAAAGGCTGCAATCAGCCTTCTTTCTCCTCAGGAACCTGACTCACAATATGGGCGTGCTGTGCTGCTGACCATAAAGAGCCTCGTATTTTCTTTTCAAAAGTATATTATTATACTTACAATGACTTATCTCAGGGTACCTTTAAATATACGTACTTTCATTAGTATTTCTACTTGATTGTCAATGTACAAAAATGTCTTTGACCTTGGGGCAGGTTACAGTTTTTTCTTTCTCATAGGGTAATCGTAGATAGCAAATAATAATAATAATAATAATAATAATAATAATAATAATAATAATAATAATAATACATTTCATTTCTAAGCCTTTCAAAACTCTCAAGGTCACTTTACAGTCACAGGATATTTTTTTTTTGTGTGTGAGCAGCGGCAGCCACTCGCGCCAGCGTTCACTCAACCCGGAAGTAACTCAAATAGACGACAAACTAGCTGGCTAGTCAATCGATAGCCAACAGATACCTAGCTAGCTAGCCAGCCAGATAACTAATAGTGAGCTAGATAGCTAATATATAGCATATAGCTAGCTAGGTAGATAGCTTACAGATAGCAACACGAGCCAGCGTTCACTCAACCCGGAAGTAACTTGGATAGAAAGCTAGCTAGTTAGTCAATCGATACTAATAATCCATTTAATTTATAAGCGCCTTTCAAAACTGTCAATGTCACTTTACAGTCACAGGATTTTTTTTTTTTTTTTTGTGTGAGCAGCGGCAGCCACTCGCGCCAGCGTTCACTCAATCTGGAAGTAACTCAAATAGATTAAAAGCTAGCTAGATCGCTAATAGATAGCCAATAGCTCGCTAGTTAAATTGCTAGCAAGCTAGATAGCTATATAGCTAATAGATGGCCAGCCAACGAGCCAGCAATGGAGACATTTCCAATTTCCAAGGAAGAAAGTAGAAAAACAAAAACTATAGGAGCTGCTGTAAAAGCACACATAGATAGAAAGTTAGCTAGCTAGCTAATAGATAACTAATAGTGAGCTAGATAGCTAATATATAGCATATAGCTAGCTAGGTAGATAGCTTACAGATAGCAACACGAGCCAGCGTTCACTCAACCCGGAAGTAACTCAGATAGAAAGCTAGCTAGTTAGTCAATCGATACTAATAATCCATTTAATTTATAAGCGCCTTTCAAAACTCTCAAGGTCACTTTACAGTCACGGGATAAGTTTTTGTTGCGGGTGAGCAGCAACAGTCACACGCGCCAGCGTTCACTCAACCCGGAAGTAACTCAAATAGACGACAAACTAGCTGGCTAGTCAATCGATAGCCAACAGATACCTAGCTAGCTAGCCAGCCATATACATATACAGTACAGTAATCCCTCGTTTTTCACGGTTAACTCATTCACTGCCAGACGATGTGCAAAAATGTGTCAACTCCAGTGCCAGGGTTTTTGTCATTTTCATTCAAATTGCAGGAACCACAGAATATTGGATTGGATTGGATTAGCCTTTATTAGTCTCACAGTGGAGACATTTACATTTTACAGCAGCAAAGTGATGAAAGCAAGAGGAAAGGAAATGAAGAAGTAGAAAAACAAAATACATGAGCTGCTGAAAAGGCAGCCATTCTCGCGGCGACAAAAAAAAAATTACAAAAACGTAGTAACACAAAAACATGCAGTCTTCAATCTTTAGCACTTTTCTGCACCCTCTTTGTTGTATGAAGCAATTCTAGATGAAAGACGAGATGATCAAAGTTTCCTTTTCACCAGTGGATCAGGGACGTCATGGTGAAATGTGCACATCTACTGCAAGCTACATATCGAAAGCAAACACGAATCTGTAGCATCCATTGACAAATAGAGATTGTCCACATTTCATGTAAATCCGCTTCAATTCCAAGCCGCGGCAGTTCCACATATGCATCAGCGCTCTTTCCGCTGAACAAAATGGGGCTGTGAAAATGCTGCCCAATACTATCTATTGACTATTAGCTAGCTAGCTTCCTATCTATTTGAGTTACTTCCTGTTAGCTATATAGCTGCATAGCTATCTATCTAGCTATCTGTAGGATATCTATTAGCTAACTAGCTTTCTATCTATACTACAAGCTAAATATTGAAACCAAACATGAAGCTGTATCATCCAATGACAAAGAGATACATATCACGTAAATCCGCTTCAATTCCAAGCCGCGACATTCGGTCATTTGTGGGTTTTTTTTCTACATGAAATACCAAAAATGAAATGCATTTTTTTTATGTTTTGAATGTATTGTTTTAAGTATCTTTTCTTTTTGTATGGATTATTTTCACTCCACATATTGTCTTTAAGACAGTAGAGGTTAAACGGTCCCCTGTGAAAGCTTCGGAAACCCCTAGTGTAGGGAGAACACCTGGCCAGCAACCACTCCCTTGTCTCCCAACCACATTCTCACTCATCTTCATCCTCTGTTTGTTCATCCTCTCTCAGCAGCTTGTCCATCCTCAGGCCCCCCCCCCCCCCCCTCCTGTGACTTTTATCGGTGGGGGATGCAAAAAGTTGTGTGGTACTCTACCGTACAAGAGAAACGACGTTCTGAAGAGAAAACAACCGGGGAAGGATTGGGGGGGGGGGGGTGAGGGGGAGAAATGTCGGCCATGTGGTTTACAATCATGCTTTTAGTCTCGTGCGTGCGACACAAAATGAGCCACTGTTCTTCTTGGTGAAATGTGTACTTCCCCTGGATGGCCTTTTGCGTGCCCACGCATTCATTTCACCAGTGTAAGAACACAGCACAACTCTGCGGTAGTGAAAGTTGAAAATACTCCGCCCAAGTTGTACAATTCAAAATCCGGAAAGCGCCCGGATTAGCCTTTAGTAGTCTAACAGTGGAGAAATTTACATTTCACAGCAGCAACATGATAAAAGTAAGAGGAAAGGAAAGGAAGAAGTAGTAAAACAAAATACAGAAGCTGCTATCAAGGCAACCCCACCATCTTGAAGTCAAAACTACCAAAAAAATACCTAACAAATAATGTGATATCATTCAATCTTAAGCACTTTCTGCAGCCTCTTCGTTGCATGAAGCAGTTCTAGATGAAAGTGTCCTTTTCACCAGTGGATCCGAGACGTCGTGGTGGAATATGCACGTCTGCTACAAGCTAAATGTCGAAAGCAAACATGAAGCTGTAGCATCCATTGACAAAAAGAGATTGCCTCACATCTCCTGTCCCACTGACTGTAAATCCGCTTCAATTCCAAGCCGCAGACTGTCCAACAGCACCGACCTTTCCACTGAACAAAGCGGGGCTGTGAAAATAATGCCCATTACAGGTGCAAAAAAAAGCACAATCGCCCCAGAGCTGTCCAGCCATGACGGTTAAATGGCACTGACATTCCTCCCGATCAAAAACAGTGCTGGCATGTTCATGCTGTTGAAAAGGCGCAACCGCTCAGCAGTCTCCTCTTTGATGAATGTCATGGCCAAAACTGCTGAATAACAAGCCGTATCTGTTCAAATTGACACAAAAACAAAAACAAAAACAAAAACAAAAAAGTAAGACTCGTGAGAGAACTTGCAGACGGCTGCCTACTCGGCCGCCATCTTGGAATTGCAGGCTATGCTATCCTTTTCCAACAAAAAAACAAAACAAACAAACAAAAAACAGCGAGCTTCTGGGCTCTTCGGTTTACCAATGCGGTGAATATCATTTTGTTCCCCCAAGAGCTCAAAGAGTTCACGTTCTTTCTTTTTTTTTTTGCAAAACAGGATCTTTGCGCTCAGCGTAAACACGTCTCTGATAACCTAGCAAGCAAACATCTGGCTTCTATTGATTTCTTTTTTGTCGCTGCAGCTGCCACTTATCTCTTTTCTCTCCGTTGACCTCTTTTCCTCCTTGCTTTTTGGGAGACTCGCTGGCTCAGGGAGAGGAAATTCCACTGGAGCTGGATTGCTTGTGGGTGACGAGGCTACAACACAAATGTTCAGTGTCAGAAGAGATCCGAAACAGGGAAGCGCTAAAAAAAAAAAAAAAAAAAAAAGTGAAGTACGTCCCTGCACATGCAGTGTTTAACCTTCCACTCCAGCTGTGTTTAAACAGCCGCACACACCTACAGCTGACAACTGTCTCCAGTTCGTCCATACGAGGCATCCCGCGTGTTAGCTTTCTTGTCAACACAGGGCGAAACACGCCACAGTTAGCACAACAACAGGCAAACATGTTATTATGTCAAAGTTATGATTAAATAATAATAATACATTTCATTTACAAGCGCCTTTCAAAACTCTCAAGGTCACTTTACAGTCACAGGATCAGTTTTTCTGTGGGTGAGCAGCGGCAGCCACACGCCCCAGCGTTCACTCAAGCCGGAAGTAACTAGGATAGAAAGCTAGCTAATAGATAGCTAACAGATAGCTAGCTAGGCCTTCACTCAACCCGGAAGTAACTCAGATAGAAAGCTAGCTAGCCATTAGTTTCTTCACTCCTACGCTAACTAACTAGAACTTCTATCTCATATTTTTATCAAAACCGAGATGGTTGGAAATAGCATAAAAACTTAATGAAAGTCAACAAACAAGTCTTGAGTTTATCACTTGATGCTTTGATGTGTGGACATTTTATTTATTTATGTTTAATAATTAACATTAAAGCAGATTATTTTGAATCAGAGCATAACGGACTCGGTGTTAGCTAACAAATATGTAGCAAAGCCAGTTTGAGCCATTGAAATGACATCATGTGATGAATAAAGAGCTTGTTGTGAGGGATGAAATGAAATTATGATGTTGTGTATGTTATTTTGTTAATACACAGCAATTTTAAAAACGAGTACCACAAAGTGTAGCAAATGTGTTGTAAGTACACTTGATGAGCTAACCTTTTAATTGGTTTGGGACACCCCCCCAAAAAAAATATGAGTCTTATTTTTAATATATTAATGTAGGAAATACAAATATATGAGCAAACAAACAAGTTTTCAATATAACTTTAATTTTTTAAACGTAAAGTTTTTTGATCGAATAAATTCAATCACTCAGCGCGTGACGCCATTTTTGCGCATGCGCAGTCGGGTGAACAGGTGTTCGTAATGAATGCCAACCGCGACTGAAAAACATTGGACGTAAATTCTCTAACATTTCGCGTCTCTAAGTTATTTCTGAGTACAAACTTCAAACGCCAGTTTGCCGTTTGTATTCGCTCGCTTGTTGTTGTTTGGACGACGACGAGCGTTGTTTGTTATCCAGCGAGTGTTTTTTCTTGGATTTTACCAATGGCTATGTTGTCAAGCTATATGAAGCGCGTCAGGACAGGTGAGATTCGCGTTTATGTTTATTCTTGCAAAAATAAACGTTGGTTTTAAGCATACCTGTTAACCTTGGCTAATAGCTGCCCTTATAAATGATTACAATTCCCGTATAAAGGTTGTAGTACGCCGTACATTATTTGAAATGATAAAAAAACGCTAACACAAGCGGAAATGCAATTTACCTTTCATAATCGACCGTACGCAGCGATTATATATATATATATATATATATATATATATATATATATATATATATATATATATATATATATATGATCAAACCTCTAAAGATGGAGGACACTGATTTGCTGTGGCGACCCCTTGAAGGGAAAAGCCGAAAGGAAAAGAAGACATGATCGAGTATTACTTTTGCTCCCCTTATTAATGATTGGCAATTCCCCTTATTAAGCGAAAACAAACCTTACAAACACAACCCGACACATCATTATTTACTTATAGCAAGAATAAAAACAGATAATTTGTGTTTTTGTATGTACGAAGTGTTTGGTCAATGGAACATTTTTCACGTGTCTGGCAGTTTTAAAGTGGCTCTTTACATCATAAAATCCACTTGCAGCAAATTTTACATCCTTTTTACACAGAATGCAGAACGAAAACTGAGAACCTTTTGTCGACAATCTTATCCATCCAGCGTATTCACCTTGGAGACTCTCCCATTCTTTTTTGACCCGAGTTTTTCTCTTCTTAACTAGTTGATTCCTCGATTGCAACATAAATGCCGGACTTCAAATACGTAAACATAAATACAAAATCAAACGAAAGCAATGTGACGCATATCATGCTTCATCGACAAAGACTTGATAACCACAGTTTTTTGGTCGTATAAAAGTTTTACAGTGTACACAATTCAAAATGATGGAAAAAATGTATAAAATACGGGGAAAACATAAGTTGACACGTATGTAGAAGAGAAGATGAGCATTGCAGGTTAAAAAAGAAGCATTGCAATACGGAGGTGCTTGGAATGTAAATACGGTGTACATTTTCCACGCGCATAGCACTTTGTGCCTATCGTCTGCAGTTGTGATGGTTTGTAGTTTCATAAGTAGCTGCACGTCTTAGATGAAATAAAAGAATGCGAGTTTAAAAAAAAACACCAAACACTTCTCTGTTAGAGCGCTAAAATACAAGCATTTCCGGCCCTGCCTCACTTGACGTTTTTAGTTCATGTTTGCTTTGCTTTGTTGCGCTTTTTTTTTTTTTTTTTTGCATACTTATGGTAGGATGGGTTCTGGCTGAATCAAGCCCATGTGAGTCTTTTGTTTCATGCCTAACCAGAAATATGTTGTTTTCCAGCTCTGAAAAGGTCATTTGAAGTGGAGGACACAGATTCGTCCACACACCCCTCACCTCTATCTCGTCGGACCACCAACCCCCTCCGCTCGTCGCTCTCTTCCACTTCCAGCCAGAGGAGTTATGACCTGAGCTCCCGTAACTCTGACTACTACTCCGCCAAATCGTCTCCATCCGATTCTTCCAATCCGCGATCCCCCAAAACGGGCATGAGGCGCATTGAGTTATCAGGGGGACGTCACCCCGACTCGGGTTCTTCTCGCCGAACGGAAATTTCCATTGAGGTTTCCTCCAAGCAGATCGATAACTCTCCCAGTGCCGGCATCACTCGTTTTGGTCTTAAGCGACCCGAGGTGAGCTTGGGGAGTCGGAGCACCCCACCTGACGGCTCCCCCAACCCCAATTCCAGTTCTGGAATCAGGCGGTCTAACGAACCACCGCCACCTCCCAGGAGGATGGACGCCCAGCTTTCATCCGCGCCCGTTTCTCGAATCCCCGAGCCGCCTCAGAGAAAAGCGGAGCACCCGTCATCTATTTTCAGCCCGATCGAAGTGGCTCGCAGGCCGGAGATTCCCAGCTTCAGACAACCGGATGCTTTGGTGTCAGCCGCCGCGACAGAGAACAACAACCATCTGCCATCTCCTACGCCCAGTGCACCTCTGCCCTGCCTGGTTGACAGCAGAGTCGACTGGGTGCCGCCTGTCGTCACGGAGACCACCGCGACTCGGCCATCTGACCGTGAGTAACCAAAAAGCATTTCTGTTCACACTTGCAATACTATTTTAACTCATTCACTGCCATTCACGGATTTATTCGGGAATTTAAAATATGACGCTTGGGTGCCGATAAAGCACTGGCCATGGCGTCTGACAATGTTTTTTTTCTTTCCACAAGGGGCAGTGTTTCTCTTTTTTTCCATGTTAGCGCTTTTTTCCAGCCTAAAACTCAATATTCTGTCGGTCCTGGGATTTTAGTGAAAATGACAAAAACCCTGGCACTGGAGTGGACACATTTTGCACATGTAGTCGATGTGCACATTCCACCATGACGTCCCTGATCCACTGCTGAAAAGGACGCTCTGATCCTCTCCTCTTTCATCTAGAACTGCTTCATGTCAGAAGGAGGGTACAGCTAGTGCTGAAGAATGAATGACTCTCTGTGTCTGTGTTGTCATGTTATATGCTATTTAGTTTTTTTTTTTTTTCAAGATGGCGCCGCGAGAGTGGCTGCCTTTCTAGCAGCTCCTGTATTTTGTTTTCTACTTCTTTCTTTCTTTTCCTCTTCCTTTCATAACTTTGCTGTGAAATGCAAATTTCTCTACTGCGAGACGAATAAAGGTCATCCAATGTCCGGCAGTGAATGAGTTAATGGTGGTTTCCACTTGACTTAATCGCAAGAGTTCTGAGTTTTGAGGCGTTCAAAATTGGAATTGCCACTTTGATGTGGTACTTGAAAGTTTTGGGGTACCACTCGCCGACCATCACATTGATTGTAACTGGAGTTAAAAATAGCCGGTATGGTGCCCTGTTTCTATCTGTCTTTTAGCACCCCCGTGTGGACAAAATGTGCATCTTCAAGCGATCACAATCCAGTACAAAGCGCTTAACAAAACTGTGAACATAAAGTAAAAGATTATTTTTTAAATGTTTTAATGTTAAATAATATACACATAACTGAATATAAAATAAATACAAGAATAAATAAATAAACGATTAAATACAATACTTTAATATTTTTAATTAACTAAATAAAAACTATGAAATTAAATTAAAGAACAATTAGCATTAAAGCCGCGGAGGCACACTCATGACTATTTTTCTGATATGACGAACATAACAAATGACATCATAGCCACTTCCTGTTTCCTACATTATCACACCTAATAATAATAATACATTTCATTTATAAGCGCCTTTCAAAACTGTCAGTCTGTGTCACTTTACAGTCGCAAGATAAGAAAAAAAATGTTGTGTGAGCAGCGGCAGCCACATGCGCCAGCGTTCACTCGACCCGGACGGAATAACTCAGATAGAAAGCTAGCTAGCTAATAGCTAGGTAGCTATTAGTGTATTCTATTTATACACCGCGAATAACTGATAACGCTTTTTTACTTGCATACCAAGACAAGTGGGCAGAAAGTTTTGCGCCTGTACACGTCAACAGAGGCACCAGTAGACAAACGGCGGCCAACAGAACCAGAAAGGGCTGCTTTTCAAGAGTTCCTCTTGAAATATCACGCGTGACAAAATGTCCTCACTCAGAAACTCACACTCCAGTTCAATTAGAAAATATTTATTCTTTTCATTTTACAAAGACATCTATACAAACTCACAATATGACTGAGTGGGGGAGGACCCATAAGAAAAAGAATTGACAAAAAAATGTCAAATCTGCCTTATGGTGCCACATGACAGTCATTCGGGGTGGGGGGCAGTAAAAAAAAGATTGTCTTCAAGTTTTCAGCTGTTGGCGCGTGGGTCCCTCCAAATAGTCATTCATAATACCGTATTTTCCGGTATATACGGCGCACCCAAAAGCCTTGGATTTTCTTCAAAAGATGACCCTGAGCCTTATACGCAGGTGCGGCTTATATTTAAGTAATATTGAGTCGCAAGTCCATAATATTGAGTAATATTGAGTCTCAAGTCGCAAGTCCATCCATAAAATGGTCGCAAGTCGAAATCCATTCACATCATTACACGGTCCATTGTTGTGCGAGAGTGATGCTGGCTGGCTGGTCAAAATTATCGTACGCGTTGCCGGCCTGCTAGCGCGTTGCGGTGCCAGGCGTAGAATAAAAAAAATAAAAAAATAGGTTCTGGAGTTCATGGTCGTAAGTAAGGGTGGTTGTAAGTCAAACTGGTCGTAAGTCGAAAGTTACCTGTATTGGGAAAACCTTTTATTCATTGAAGGTGCGCCATATATATGGAAAAGGTTGTAAAATACACCATTCTTTGGGGGTGCGCCTTATACTCCGGTGCACCTTATACACCGGAAAATACGACAATTAAGTTTTGTACAGTAGATCATGTCGACAGCAAATTTCCAAGCTACTCATTGATACAGATCAATCAACATCCAGGTGCTTACGCTCAACTACTAAGATTATGCCATTATCCTTAGCGTTGTGTCACATTTTGGGAATTGACGTTCACCTCCAGCTTGACGTTTGCGCCATCACAATGTCATTCCTGAGAATGAATCGCGCTTGGACTCCCGAGGCTATCGTCATACCTGAGTGATACTCGTAAACATGGTGGTTGTGGTCATGAGGAGCGGACCCCGGTTTGAATTTGGTAGCCCACTGCCACTGCCACCATTCGTATTCGTCATTGGATTTGACTGAATTGGCATAGAAGCCCACCCAAGAGTTTTTGAACTCCGTTTTCCAATTTTCAAAAGACCTGTTGACAAATAAGCGAGCGCAGGCCTTGCCGTCCTTCACGAACAGCTGTAGGCTGGCGTCGTAGCCGACGATCCGAACTTTTTCCGGATTTGCAAACTCCTCTCCTCTCCATATCTCCTGAGCCGGTACCGTCCAGAAACAGAACTTTGTCTTTGCCATATGAAGCCGGGCCTGGAGGCCAACGTTCAGGAGTACGGAGGTGTCAACGTGGCCCGAATCGGTACTAATCACGTGAGAATACATCACTTTCTGGGCGTCATTGTCCTTATACAGCGCCACCATCACACAATCTATGAGGCGATATTCGGGAACACCGCGCCAAAGAATCTTGGCTTTTCCGTTCGTTCCTGTCGTCACTTCAAGGTGAATATGTCTTCGAGTGTGTGCTTCGGGCCAGCTTCTTCCAGCAACGTGGCGGTTTTCTCTGTTATCCGGAATATTGATGATGGCGTCGGGCTGCACGTTTCTTTTGGCGGCGGGCTGCGCTCTTCTGTGCCGTTGGTATTTTTCCTCCACGACCATATACAACAGCAATCCGAGGCAAGCCAGTTCGCGCCAGGAGATTTTGAACGAGTTCAGTTGTGAATCGTCGACGTTGCTTCCAAATTCATCCCGGAGTTCCGTCAATGATTTGCCTTGGTTGTCTTCCGCCGAAAACTCTCTAAATTGCCTTAAGAGGCTGGTTGTGATCTGGTACGTGTGATCAGGATCATAACGCGTCCCCTTGTTGGAATTGTCGTAATGCTGCGTGATATAAACTTCATCGATGATCTCACCGTTTTGCCAGCCTGTGTCGCCCTCCCGTACTCGGAATATGATTCGGTCTCGGTTATTTCCTCGGTACGCCTCATCTGGTGGGTCGAGGACATAATCGGGAAGATCCATTCGGCCTTGGTAGAGATTACCGACAGTGTAGTAGCGGTATCCCTGAGGCAGTGGATTCAACAGCCGCTCGTAGTTTCCGTAGTGATGCGAACCGTACGTTCCGAGGTTTGCGTCAAAGGTCAGCCATATGACATTGTCGTTGTCAATGTTAACCGTGTTGGCAAACCAATGGAGCAGCACCAGGCTGTGTTTGGGCACCGTTTGGCCAAAGTTGACCTTTTTCAAATCGTTGATGGAGTTGAGCCTCTGATGGGCGCAGACGGAGGCGATGGAAAGAAGCAGAGCAGCACAGCAAAGTGCAAAACCTCCAGACACCTTCATTCTGCAAAGAGTGGGGAGGGAGGGTCAGTTATTGCTTGAACTGTTTGATCGGACTTTATTTGAGTTGAGTTTTTCTTCTAGAACACTTGAGTTACCGTATCTTACGGTGTATAAGGCGCACCGGAGTATAAGGCGTAACCCCTAATGAATGGTGTATTTTCAAACTTTGCCCATATATAAGGCGCACCGTCAATGAATGAAACAAGTTTTCCAAATATAATAGATCAATACATAAGGCACACCACATAAGGCGCTCTGGTATAGGCTGGGGTTACGCACTACTTAGGGTGATGGAGTTGGTGGCTGGTGACAGTCATTGCGAGACCTGTTGTGGCTCAATATGACTTTCTATATAAGGCGCACCAGCGTGCAGGGTCATCTTTTGAAGAAAATCCGAGGCTTTTGGGGGTGCCTTATACACTGTAAAATACGGTACTCAACTCATTCACTGCCGTTCACAAAATTATTTGGGAAATAAAAATACGACGTAGCGCGCCATTCCCTAATTTGTTCGGGTTTTGGGTTTTTTTTGCGGGGGTGCCGATAAAGCGTTGGTCTGACCTCTGGCAGTGTTTTTCCCTTTTACAATGGGGCAGCATTTGTCTTTTGTCCATGTTAGTGCTTTGTTACAGCTTCAGCTGTTGTTAAAGCGCTCTATAAATCAAATGTATTGTATTGTAATTTATACAGCCACCCCTATTTCAAGCTCATGTAACTCCAAACCCATCTAATTTAGGAATTAACTATTTCCTGATGAAAGAATAAGTCTAAGGTTTCTTACGGTGTATTGAATGTTTATATAGTCTCAAACTCACTATTCTGTGGGTCCTGGAATTCGAGTGACAATGATAACAACCCTGGCACTGGAGTGGACACATTTTTGCACGTCTGGCAGTGAATGACTGAAAAAAAATTCTAATCACTTGCAAACCTGACATGATTAAAACAAGCCTTGGTGAGTAAATAGCTAAACAATGCCAAGTTGCGTGCCCGAGAATAGTTTGTTGGGCGCGGTTGCCACAGAACAAATCTCTGAAATTGTTAGAGAAAACAAATGACAACTCTCTGTTTGAAGAAAGAAATATTAATATAGTTGTCAATCACGTTCAGTTTAAAAAGAATCACGTTCAATTGAAAAAGGCAAAAATCAGAAAAGATCTCTTACCTTCCGTCAGCGACTATCCTCTTATCTGAGCTGTTTGCTGTGAGCTTGCAGAGTGACGATTACCTTAGAAACAAAACTGGGCACCGAGCCACAAAAACCCCTTTACTTTCAATTTCCTTTTTCCGAATTGGGAAGCATGTGACATTTCTTGTTTGAATATCCATCGTTGGGACTGTGATGTAAGGGTTGCACACTTTGTACACTGTGGAATGAGAAACAACACAGTTAGACCGACGGATGTGAGACATGTTGTTGGCATGCGTGACATAAAACACTCTGACAATCGCGTGTAATCTTAACATCAAGGATCCCGCAGACCTTGTTCTGAACAAAGTCTCAAATTTCAGAGTTAAGCCACGGGTGTCAAACCCCTGGCACGGGGGCCAGATCTGTTTTAATTGTCGATTTTTGGTTGGGTTGCAAAACAAAAATACAATTCCTTACAATTACAATTCTTATACTGCACTTTGGTACGTGAGCACACCAAATTAGTGTATTTTGTTTTTGCAGGTTTGGAATAGTTTACAGGATCTGAATTTTGAATTTTTGCTGGATTTATTTTTATTATTTTGGGGAGGTTGTGGAAGACACAAAATGACTTCATGCACTTCATTTTAGTTTCTCACTCAGCACTTTTGTGTCATGCATCAATGATACTGTTTATGCACAGGAGCCCCTTTTTTGATTGTGTTCAAATAATTTAATAATAAACATGTAATTATAATAAAAATCTACTCTGGAAGTGCATGTGTGGCTACCTATTTAGTGCTTCTGGGGAAAAAATAGCTGGCTCCATTATAGCATCAGGCCTTGTTTTCATTATTTCTGCACCGTTGTAATTCGTCTACCAACCACCAGGAGGTGCGGTTTCGCTGGTATACAACCTCACAATACCTGGTATACATGGAAGCCTTACCTTACTTTGTAGACCAAATCAATCTTCACATTTTTTAGCACTCACAAAAACTAGTTTCCATTTACCAACAACCTCCTCCCGAAGACCGAGAGCGGTCACCCGTGTACTGTTATACAAAGCAAGCGTGGGTCACATGTCTTTAATTCATCATGTCTCATCATGTGTCTTAAAGAAAGATCTACAGGCAGATTTGCTCGCTCCCCAAACTCTCCTAATTTAGAGTCCAGATGAAATTTTCTGGGAAAATAATGCTAATAATACATTTAATTCCTAAAATATGCCTCAAAGGTTAATCAAAACTTTGGCTGGCATACCACACAGCTGCTTCCTCTCCTCACAATTGTAAGAGCAGTTATCAGTCAAAACTGATCGTCTTGCTCCCACTTTTAAATTAAATGACTCATTTGCGGTGAAAAATGAGTACATTGAGTGTTTTGACATTCACATTTGACCAAGATGAGGATGTCAAGATGATGAATTTGGGTTTGGAAAATTCTCACTGTTGCTTGTGAGCTAGTCCAAAGGCTGTGTGTGTGCTGTCGATGCGTCAATAATCCCGACCTGATCATTCAGATCCAGAAATCCAATATCCTTTTTTTTTTAACACAGGTGATCTGACGCGGCTAGATTTTCCCTTTTTATAATTGTTTTGAGGCCCGGGGGGGGGGGGGTTAGATAAAGGAAGTGGGTGTCTCCTGTTGCTTCGGCGTCTTGGTTCACATGACAAGCGAGGGTGGGAGTGGCCTGCGGGGGAGCTTTCAGAGCCACAGAAAACTTCTGCCTCTTTACTCACTTACACACTTGCACGGCAGCCAGGGACAATACACACGCACGGTAAGTAGGTTTAAATGTTGCTTTCTATGCATACTTCATACAAGAATTTCATTAGTTTCATTAGTATCATAAACCTGAATATAAATGTTTGTGTTGATGCCCCCTTGAAGAAAAAAAACTTGCATTCAAGTTTGGTGTGTTTTTGTGCGCACATGGCCCGTGATTATAATTGCTCCAGTTTTGCCTACTCTCATCTAAAAGCGGCATGTTTGTTGAGTACCGGTGGCTGTGTGAAATATGGACGCTTTTCCATTGTGAGCTCCCGCTGCTTGTTTTCTCTTTTGAGTAGTATTTGTGACATGTGCTCTTTCTTTTCTCATGGTGATCCATTACCAGATCACTTAACAAGTCTTCATAGCTGCACACGGCGGTGTGTGGGTTGGTGTGTGTGTCAGTCAGGCCTGTGAAGACCTATATTTCCCCCGCCCCCTCACATTTTTTTGCTTAGCTTTCAATGTTTTTTTTTTTTTTAATTAACTGATTCGTTTTTAACAAACTCATCAGGCATTTTCTTTATTGGGGGTTGTTGTCTATATGAAAGACAATTGTGTCAACCACGGGCTAAAATAGTATTCATTACATTTAGGGATGTGACAAATTTTCAATAATAATTCGTCACACATTTTCTAATACCATATTAACGTGCATTTAAATAGCTTTCAAATGGTGCATAGAGTATTCTTCTATGCCAAATAATAAGGAAATAATGGAATTTAAAATTTTTGAAATATGAGCGAATTTTCTTCCTGTAATTACACAGTTAAAACAATAAAATTATGTGACAGAGTTCTTTATTAGAGTTTAAACTATCATAACTTAATTTTTTTGGGCAGATCTTAATGAATAATATACAATTGGAAAGCTTTTGAAATTCTAAACAAGAACAAAAAAAACGCAAAAAAAAGATTCAAAATATAATTTAGCAAATATCAACAATCGAATACAGGCAGATTTTGGTCAGAAATCAAAAATGGCTGTCACTGAATACTGGGAAAGAAAACTGCAAGCTCGAGAAATATATATGCTAATGCTTCTTTTTGCTTGAAACTTGGCAGTTATGGAGAAAAATATATATTCTCCCACTTCTATGAGTTATAAAAATACAACTTACTCACCTTTATAAACTGTAGTGTTAGCAAAAAGAGCGTAAACTTCAATCAATTGTTTTCCCTGTTTCTCGTTGTCGTATTCAGAAATTTCAAGAACCAGCATGGAGGGAAACGTATAATATGTCATCATAAACTGCATAGCTTGGAAAATCCCACGAAAAACGATTACGTACTTCACAAAAATGCAATGATATACGACTGCGAGTACAGAGTGCGCTCGTTTCACCGGACAGAAACAATCGCGGTGGAATATAGGTCACTGGAGCGTACCTACTACATTGCCGTTTAAATGAATGTGTCGGTGGCTAAAGTGGCTAACATTAGCATTTCAATGTGGAAATTAATTGGCAAATTTCATATTTTAGTTTTTTTTTCTCTTCTTGATTTCAGTCCCATGTGACTTTGGTATCCTGCAAAGTTGCTGTGACATGGACATTTTTTTTAATACAACAAACTAGCTAAGACCGACCAAACAGCGCCTCTGCTGGTTGCATCCCAATACTGCAACTCATTCCTTCAACATGCGATATAACATTTGATTCCGCAAAATCGAGCTCTCTCCTGTAAACTTTTCACCTCAACTGCAATGTGACAGCATGGCTCTTGGTCAAATAAGCTTGGATGAACTTTTTCCCTCGAGACGGGGAAACAATTGACTTCATTTTTCAAACTCTCTCATGCATTGTCACATATTGACCCTATAGGGTCCATTACGGAGTCATCTGACAATGAACCGCTGGAAAACTGCCACCGGCCTCTGGAGTTTTAAGAAAGTCACCCGCCTCTGGTTTGTGTCACTAGCATGTATGTAGCACGCATTCTTGTGGACACTCAGAGTCATTGAAAGGCATCCCTTTCACTGATAGAATACCTAAAAGGTCGCCGTAAACTTGTACACACACCTTTTTTGTGCCTTTTGGTGTGGGACTGCGTTAAGTCTGTTTTTCAAATACCCGTTTGATGTATTTGACACCAGTAAGATATATGTAAGGACAGAGGTGACATTCCATTTGGCTCCACGCTTGATGTCAGTCAGCCATTCTGCTTGATGCCCTTTGACCCCCTTCGGGCTTCTGGCATACTCCAGGTCAGTCTGGTGACATTTAACAGTCCCCGTCGGCGTGCCACTTGGATGAATATAAACTCGAGTACTCGTTCTTCTGATTTTCTCCAAACTTCCTGTGATCATAGTGATTTAGTGGCTAGCATTTGGACCGGGACCTTCCCCCCCAAAGGTGTATCAGCAATGACATCGCACAGATTTCCGTTCTGTGTCTGGTTGACCTTCAAAGCATTTCCCAAATCCCGCCTTGTGTTAAATGATATCCTCTGACGGCCGAAAGCCATGATCATGTTGTAACTAGCAGGTGGTGTGTAACCGGATTTGAGAGTGATGATTTACTGGACACCTCTTTGCTTAGTTTCCTTTTTATATCTTGCCTTTTAAAAATGCAGCTCGTATCTGGTGTGTATATTACCTGCGGGACTCGATAATTCTTAACACATCAAAAAAAAAGTTTTGCTCTGTTGTGTGTTTATTTCGACCGCTTTTATTTGCTTGTCGCTTCACAGTCCACTGAGCTAACCTTCCTGTTTACATTCTTATGGCCAATGAGTGAAACGAGCAAAGTCGCTTTATTTGTGCTGATGCATTCTGGTCCACTTGAATCATATATGATCAACACAAACGAAAACCCGGGAGGAGTAGGGGGTTGCTTGCCATAAACAAGCAGTTCCAGACTCACCAGAGAAGTCACCATTGAGATATTAGCAGTGTCTGAAACTCATGACAAAAAGTTACCGGACACCAGGGCAGGCAACTCTGAAAAGTTGCCTGCCCCATTTTTCACAACTTGAAACACAATAAGACGACTAATCGCAAAAAAAAAAACATTGTTGCGAAGTATTAAGGATTCTTTTTTTATTAAGGATGTGCCTACCACAAATGCTCTCTTGCTTAATTTATTATAAATATCCCTTGCTGAGGATTTTGCTCCAATTGTCGCTTGTCCATACAGTGTTCGTCATGTTGCACAATGGAATGTTTGCGTTGCGTTGTCTACTGCAAGCAACGTGAACTCCTCTTTCCACGATGCTTTTAATAATAATAGTGATACATTAATTTCTAAGTGCCTTTCAAAACTCTCAAGGACACTTTACAGTCACTGGATAATTTACGTTTTGTAGCGTCATAAATTTTCTGAGCTTCTTTTGAATCATCTGTGGCTGAGGTTCTGTGCATCTACTTTGGAAAATGATATGCTAATGCGTGACCTTATATCGCTCGGGAAAGTCGGGAAGCACGAAGCAGGCTTCTGATTGGCTGCCGTGCCGAGTATGCAAGTTGCCAAACGAAGCGAAATTCCAAAATATCCAAACCGAACAAAGATTTCAAAATCCGAATAATTTATTCGGATTTCGAAATCTTAAAAAAAATCGTATTATTTTTTTTTTTCTTGAAGAAGATGTCGGCCAATCGGGCGCAGACGTTTTGTAAGTTGTACGCCCGATATAAAAGTCGCACGCCCCGGGCGTCTGGGCAAACGTTATTTCAGACACTGATATTAGCTACGAAACATCTAGGTCTTAATTAAGACCAAATTTTGCCTTGTTAAAATGAGATGGGATTTCCTTTTGTACTGTCTGGGGATGAGAAATTAAAGACGAAAGGAGATGATGTCTAGAAAGGGAGCCCATAAAAAACCTTTTAGCGCAGAGAAAAGATCCAAATGACCCATTTAGTGGACTTGTCCGCTAATGTGTGTTTGACTTGGATGCTCTTTGGAAAAAAAACGATTCCTCCCCCTGATTGGCTATCTGACAGATTTGTAGAAAGCGGCGATCTCGTGTGTGATCAACTCTTCAGAGTCTTTGTGGGATTCGCGTATTTCTTGTCAGATTTTAATCCTGAAAACTAGTAAAATCGCATGTTTAGCTAGCTAGCATGTTTTGCTTTTGCTAGCATGTTTAGCTCGCATGCTTTCTTTGGTCTCAAACCGTCCAATGTAGTTTGTGGAAAAGATCAAGCCATTAGTTTGTCAGAGAGGGACTTCAGTTATCGTCATAGGCCTAAAGTGGGAACGTAACCTTTGACCTTCTCACCTATGCTGTCAAAAACAACATTTTGGCCAGCTGTTTGTCCTTGTGGCTTCAACCACATCTGCACTTTTGCTATGGAAATTTTTTTTTTCTTCACCTGGTTGCATTTTTTCAGGAAGGGGGTGGAGAAAATGAAGTGAATCACTCTTTTCCTCCATCCACACTCATCTTTGACCTAAGCCCTCATCTTATTTTCTACCCTTCTTTGCTTCCGTTATCTCGTAGCCTCTGAACATCGGATTACGCCCTCACCCCGCCTCCTTCCCCTTTACACTCCTTCCTACTCAAAACTATTTCCCCCCACCCGAAAAAGCTTTTGCACCGCAGCAGAAAGCTGAGTGATAGTTCCCAATAAACAATGCAACTCAATAAGTTCAGAAGGCAAGACAAAAAAATGTTTTAGAACAGTATCGCTTAGGCGTCATCCTCTTTTTCAAATAGTTTTTCGCTCGTTTTGTTTGTTAAACGGAACAAAGGAAACATGCCATCACGTAATCTGATACAGGGGAAATCCCTTCGGAAACTAAAGACGAGCGACAATGAAACTGCGCATCAACTTAATGAAAGATGTAAAGGGTGTCGTAATCGGTCAGTCCATCATTTTGACTCCAAAAACTCAATTTTGGTTTAATATGTAAAATATGTACAAATGTGAACAATATACGCTTATAATTTGCTGCCTTATGTCAATTAGCTGGCCTATAGTGCCACCTACAGCTGAGGAGGACTTGCACAGTCTCATTTTTTAATATTTTTGTCTTAGTATATTGGTGGTTTTTATCGACACCCTTTGCAAGTACTCAATACCGTAAAATACCGTATTTTCTGGTGTATAAGGCGCACCCATAATGAATGGTGTATTTTCCATATACAGGTAACATCCGACTTACGACCAGCTCGACTTACGACTACCTGTACTTACATGCACGACTTTCAGACCCTTTTTAATTTTTTTTTTTTAATTCTACGCCTGGCACTGCAATGCGCTAGCAGGCCGGCAACGTATACCACAATTTTGGCCAGCCAGCCAGCTCACTCTCGCACAGCAATCGACCGTCTGATGGCACCAAAGGGGGGGGGAGTTTGCAAGTCATTTAGCCTTAGTCTATTCAACATTTTGAATGGATTTCGACTGACGACCATTTTGACTTACGATCGTTTGGTCGGAACGGAACCTTCAATGGATGCAAAAAGTTTTCCAGATACAGTAAAGTCTCGTTATATCGATATCGGATATATCGATAGTCCCGGTTATATCGATACTATTTCTATGCACGCACTGAGAAAATTACATGCAAACAAGGTTCGGATATATCGATAGTCCCGATTATATCGATATTTTTTCGGACTCCCTTGAATATCGATATAACGAGACTTTACTGTATAATATATAACTATATACAAGTTTTCCAAATATAAGGTACAATACCTAATAACATAGAGGCTACAGTAGAGGCTGGGGTTATGCACTACTTATACAGGGGGAAATGGAGTCGGTGGCTGCTGACAGTAGTTGCGAGACCTGTTGTGGCTCAATATTACTTCACTTATAAGGCGCGCCCACTTATAAGGCGCAGGGTCATCTTTTGAAGGAAATGAAGGCTTTTGGGTGCGCCTTATACACCGGGAAATATGGTAAATCCGCTATTGAACCAAAACAATACTCCGTACTCGCCCATCGGTTGCTAGCAAAGACAAAAGTTTTTTTTGTCTGGCTCAAACTATCAAATTTATTTTGATCAATTTTGTATGCACTCAGTTGTAATATTTTTTTTAATGATCTCATTATGTCTTTGTAGCATCACAAAGACATCAAAAATGATGGAAGCTGTGTTTGTAGAGGCCTTTAAATTTTCTCACTTATATTTATAATAATCCCATGACTGTAAAGTGTCCTTGTGAGTTTTGAAAGGCGCTTATGAATGAAATTTATTATTATATATTTGAAATCGAAATCACTGCAAGGAGGAAGGCCTATCTCTTGCGGAATCATTCTTTTTCAGGAGGAGGAAAAAAGGGGTGAGCTTGAAAGACATGGACAAGGGGGGAGAGGAATGCAAGGGGGTGGGGAGTGGAGGGAAGTAAGTCACGTTAAATTGCTGACGCCTGGAACAGGATGGGGAAGTGGTGTTGGAGGCCAATGAAAAGCTGCTTCCATAGGTGTGACTGACACGGTCGCTTAAAAGGGCATGTTATAAAATTCAAAACCACTTAACACAGCAGTGTCATCCCATCCCCAATTCTAGGAGCACTACTATTATTTCTAACCCCCCTCCCCCTTTCCCCCTCTGCTGTCTATTTAGGGCTGGAAGTGATTTCGAGTCCCATCGGCATCACCATGGCCGACGCGGTGGCACCTGAAGCCACGGCATCGTACACAGACAGGCCCGCGGCCCCTGTGGTGGATTTCACTTACGTGGGCATTGACGCCATCTTGGAGCAGATGAGGAGGAAGGCCATGAAGCAAGGCTTCGAACTGAACATCATGGTTGTAGGTAAGCCAGAAGAAAGGTCTGTCGTTGTGGAGAAATTGTATTTGAAAATTGGAAGGACTGGATTTATTCGGGAATTGAAAATATGACGTGGAACGCCATTCCCCAATTTGTTCGGGGTTTTGGTTTTGCTTGCGGGGGGGGGGTGTCGATAAAGTGCTGATCAGACCTCTGGCAATGTTTTACCATTCCACGAGGGCGCAGCATTTGCCTTTTGTCCATGTTAGCGCTTTGTTACATAACATATGTAGTATTCTCTCCAGTTGCACCTGTACATATCTTTATAGAACATATATTTTATTAAATGTTTATTTTTCAGTACAATCCAAAACAGGTTACTGATACAAGCATTAAACATTCCATACAAAATATAGTGCTGAATCAACTTACGAACAAATTCACCTTACGAACGACCGGAATGTATCTTGTTCGTAAGTTGGGGAGCATATGTATTGTACTTTGTCCAGCTGCCTCCATTTCCAGCTCAGATAATTCCAGACCCATATAACTTAGGAATTAACTCTATTTTTCTGATGAAAAAGGAGAGTCTAAAGTTTGTAACACTGTATAAATGTTCATGTAGTCCTAAAACTCAATATTTTGTGGATCCCGCAATTTGAGTAAAAATGTCAAAAACCCTGGCACTGAAGTGGACACATTTTTTTGCACATCGCCTGGCAGTGAAGGAGTTAAAGACAAATCACCTTTTACGTCGAGGCTAAAAAGGTATAATTGTAGACGCCATACTCTGTTTAACTGCGAGGAATGATTTCCAATCATAACATAATGATAACAATTGTCTTTTCAAAGGCATCAGTCGTCATAGGATTAAAGTGCAGGCAATTCGTCTTATTTCAACCTGCTTCTGTTCTTCAGCCATCATGTTACTTTTCCTCTCTAATCAAAGTCTGATAGAAAACGGTGCAGTCCAAATGAACCGTAATCAGCTTGGAGACGCGGTGGTGGGGCCGCTTAACGCCTCATTCGCATCATGACTGTGATCATGCACTTAACACATACGTGCAAAATGCTTTGAAACCCCCCCACCCCCCTGTCTGAACTTTACAAGCCTAACGTTATGTCGCGTTGCTCTGTTCTCGGATGTGTCTGAGAACGTTCAACTTTTTACTCTATTGTTTTTGTATTCTCGTACAGGACAAAGTGGCCTGGGCAAATCGACTCTGATGAACACCCTGTTCAAGTCCAAAGTCAGTCGTAAATCAGTCATGGCCACCGCCCAGGAGAAGATCCCCAAGACGATTGAAATCAAATCCATCAGTCACGGTATAGTCCACTAGGGTCTATCTGCCGCACCCTTATTTTTTTAACCACAGTAAAGACTTGAAGAACCTCGTCGACATGGCATGGAGTGACCTTGTGTGTGTGTTTGTTTTGCTCAGACATCGAGGAGAAGGGAGTGAGAATGAAGCTGACTGTTATCGACACACCTGGCTTTGGAGATCAGATAAACAATGAGAACTGGTACATTTCCACTTTTTAATTACATTGAACGTAAACAGTGGTGGAACATCTCAAAGCTAACGTACGCCGCTCGACATCGTAAAACCAACTCATGTTCATATTAATGAGATGACAGAGAGAGAAATTAAGTACTAGGTAGTCTGGACCAGTAACCAGTTCTATGGTTATCGTCATACTTTTCCTTTGCCATCCCTTGGACCCTTTTATGATGTGGTTACCCCACCCCCCACTCCATTTCTCATCTTGCCTCTCCATCATCCAGCTGGCAGCCCATCATGAAATTTATTAACGACCAGTACGAAGCATATCTGCAAGAGGAAATAAACATTAACAGGAAGAAGAGGATCCCGGACTCCAGAGTCCACTGTTGCATATACTTCATCCCGCCCACAGGACACTGGTGAGCGAGCACACACAGACACACACACACACACACACACACATCCACATTTTCATGTTTTGTGGGGACCACTTTTCGGACCATCATTTTACAGGGACTAACCATTTCAAATTTTCTTTTTGGGCATCAGGTTTTTTGTCCTGTGGACCTCGAACATTTTTTGTTTTGACCGTTTGAGGTCCACAGGATGTGACTGTTTAAACAGTTTGTGTCCCCACAATTACACAGAAACGAGAGCAGGCACACACAGACACACATATGCGTTTTCATGTTTTCTGGGGACCACTTTTCGGACCATCACACACAGGGACTACCGTTTCCAAATGTTCTTTTTGGGCACCAGGTTCTTTGTCCTGATACCTCAAATACCGGAAAGAAAGAAGAGCACGCACACTACACACCCTTCATTGTGTTGATGTGCATTTAGAATAAATGGCAGTACAAGGTCTCGTGTGTTCAACAAGAAATTGTCGGAATTTACCGCCAAATAGTGTTCTGAAATATTTCAGAAAGCTGCTTGTGGTCAAAATGTCACATCGAGAGACGGCGCTGATTTTTTTTTTTTTTTGTGGCTGGCATCTACTCAACTGTGGAGTGAGTGTGAATCGCCCCTCCTCCCGTGTGCCCACCATCCAGTAAGGCATCATTGCAGTTGTCACATTGGGTGGACCGGCAGCTGCTCAGTGTTGGCCGAATGGAAAAAGGCAACCTGGAGCAGAAACACTAAATATCACGGTCCAGTTTGGAGCTTCAGATGTATTCATTTTTTTTCCCCCCCGAGTGCTCAGTTTTTTGTTTTGTTTTTTTGACGCGGCTGATCTGTTAAAGGGTTATTATCCAGTCCGCTACCGCTAACATGCAGGAGCTCTGTAAACGGGGTCACCAATTCTGCAAACCTCCACACAGTCGGTCACAAAGGGGGGAAAAGTAGCTCACAAGCGTTCCTGACCTCTGGCGGTGCATTTGTGTACTGCACATTACTAACTTGATTTTTTTTTTTCTTTGTTCCTTTATTTCTTCCAAGTCTGCGGCCTCTTGATGTGGAGTTCATGAGGCGTCTCAGTAAGGTTGTCAACATCGTTCCGGTTATTGCCAAAGCGGATACACTCACCTTAGAGGAGAGGGATTTCTTTAAAAAGAAGGTAAGATTCCGAATCCAAAATCAATAACCTTGAATTATATCTTTGTTTATATTTGTATTTATTTTTTTAATATTCAAGCCGAATTAATTCCTTCCCTTGAGCGCTTTAGTAACTATTGTTCGACAGATCCGGGAAGAGTTGCGAGCCAACGGGATCGACATCTACCCGCAGAAAGAGTTCGACGAGGACGCCGAGGACAGAATGATCAATGAGAAGATCAGGGTGAGGATCCCGAAAGTTATTATTATTCTTTTTTTTTCCTGCTAGTCTCCACTTGACATCATGTGATTCTACGTCTGCTCAGGAGATGATTCCTTTTGCCGTCGTGGGCAGCGATCAGGAGTACCAAGTCAACGGCAGGAGGTTGCTGGGGAGGAAGACCAAGTGGGGAACTATTGAAGGTACGACTTCCTCAGCAAAGGGACATGAGTGCGGTTTTTCACGGTCACGTTTAATGACAAAAACTGACATACCAAGTCCTTAAAACTGTGTGAAAAGAATTTCCCACCCCAAAAAATAAACAGTCCAATAGACAGTCTGCAGTAAAACAATGCACTGTTGTGACTGGTGTCATGCGCTCGGCAGCTGACGCGGGAAGTGGGGGTGCTGTCGTCGATAATATCAGTTAACAGTTTTTACTTGTGTACTTAATGACATGATCGCTACAGATAGGAGGCACGCAGTCGTGCCTGCGAATGTCTCGTAAAGGAAGTTTAATTTCCTGCTGTGTCGACGCATTGCAGCTATGCGCAATTAGCTTGATCGCTGCGGAGTCTGAGTTTGCAACTGAGATGGAATAAGAGAGCTTGATAGATGTTACCCAAAAAAAACCAAAGATACTCCCTCTTGTGCAATTTAGCTCATTCACTGCCATTCCCGAATTTATTCTGGAATTGAAAATATGAACGTGGAGCGCCATTCCCGAATTTGTTCAGGTTTTGGTTTGTCTTGCAGGGGTGGTGCTGATAAAGCGCTGGTCAGACCCCTGGCAATGTTTTTTCACTTCCACAAGAGGGCAGCATTTCCCTTTTGTCCGTATTAGCGCTTTGTTACTGCCTCAGCTGTTATTAAAGCGTAATATAAATCACTATAAATGTATTGTATTTCGCACAGCCATCCATATTTCAAGCTCAGATAACTCAAGACCCATATAACTAATGTCAGACCATGTGCAAAAATGTGTCCACTCCAGTGCCAGGATTTTTGTCATTATCACTCGAATTCCAGGACCCACAGAATATTGAGTTTTAGGACTACATAAACATTCAATGCAGCGTAAGAAACCTTAGACTGTTTTCTTCCATCAGAAAAAGAGTTAATTCCTAAATGGTATGCTTCTGGAGTTATATGAGCTTGAAATAATAAAAACTCAACTCAAATAGATAGAAAGCTATCTAGATAGCTAGCTAACAGATAGCTATTAGATAGCTATATAGTTAATTGATAGCCAGCTAGATAGCTAAATAGCCAGCCAGATAGCTAATAGATAGTTAATATCAAATAGATACTGCAAGGATGATTTCCAATAATGACATAATGATAACAATTGTCTTATACTGACACTTAACCACACGTTTTTTTCCTTCTACCGTCAGTTGAAAACGTAGCCCACTGTGAGTTCGCCTATTTAAGAGATCTCCTCATCAGGTAGGCCAAGCCTTCTGTAAATATATATCTATTTTTTTTTTTTTTTTTTTTTTTGCTACTCATTAATCACATCATCCGTATATTGTGCTTTTCTTTCTCCAGAACTCACATGCAGAACATTAAGGACATCACCAGCAGCATCCACTACGAAGTGTATCGCGTCAGGCGCCTCAATGAGAACAACACAGCGCCGCCGCCTCACACCAACGGCGTGCCGGAACATCATCTTACCGCCCATGAGATATAGGACCCCCTCCCCCCTCCTCACCCTGATTCTTAATAACTTTGACCCTCTCCATACAAGGTGGGTTACAGAAAAAAAGGCAAGTGACTTTTCTCTCACTATGGTGGACCACATTCACAAAAAATGATTTTTTTTTTCCCCCATCCCTTCCCCACAATCGCCACTTTTATTTTTGCCTACACTTCCCTTACGGTTTCACTCTCAGTGCCAGCAAGGGACTGACGCTCAAAACTAATCCTTTTAGAATTTATGTTACGGCACAGCGAAGCCAATAACATAAAAGGGAGACCAGACACAAGTTGCTTCTCGAAAAATCAACTCCGATCGAAAGGCGAAGACCCTGACCCGCCATTGACAAACGTGCTCGCAATACAGATTGGAGTGTACGAACCCGCATCAACATTGAGCACATTGTCAGTCAAATCACCACATACTTCAATCAGAACCTCTCGCATACGCTCAACTCCTTCGACAGTCGTATGGTGCCGAATCAAGGACTCCAGTCCGGCTGAAATACACGCTCTAAATGTCAAGGAACGGGCAGGATCATTGGTCGGACGACAATAACCTAGGTCTCGGATATGACGCCACGAACTGATAGGATAAAGAAGACGTAAGCCGCCTGACAACCAAGTTAAAACCGGGTTTTGTCTCGATATTGGCACCAGGGCGATCGGGCATCACTTGTCGCAAAGTTATAGTTATTAGAGTAGGTAAATGCTCCAATGGACGTTCAGTTCTATCGGTGCGAGTCTTGGTAATCAGCGTTGAGTGCATGGTGATGATGAATCGCGGGGTTCTGATACTCCCGGATGAGCCCCCAATTTACGTTATGGCACGGCAAAGCCAAAGACATAAAAGAGAGACCAGACACAAGTTGCTTCTGGAAAATTCAAGAATTTATTGACGCTAGTCAATCCAAAGAACAACACGGCCAACGGTCTGGTCTTGGGAGACCTTTGGCAGACCCACCGCCCATAGATTGTGATTGTCCTGGGACAACACAACAGAACGGTGCAAGCAGGACCAAAACCGCTACAAGCGCGACAGTGAAACAACTCAACATCATCCAAACACACCCTGGCACGCGAACCTTCCAACGTCACATTGACAAAATGATAGAGATTAGACAGAATAGGAAGTTATCATATTTAAAAGTTTCATGCTGTTATATGCTTAGACAACATGTGAGACTGAATACACAATTGAAGCACAGACAACCTGGGGTCAATCAGGTCAACAGATACAGCAAGTTAAACTCTCAGCTTCATTTCGGAGATCTGGCCTTGCACAGAAATTAGTACTTGGTATAGTCCTTTATCACCAAAGTTATTTACGACTTGAACACCCCGCACAGGAAGAGCTCATTAGCCAGATTACACATTTATCAGCTCATGGAAAGACAATATTGTATTGCTTCCAGCTGTTGGGGTTCAGAACGTTCCAGGGGCGTGGTATTATAATCAAGAAAACTATGTTTTACTAATGTATCACTTTAACGTGCATGTACTCTCAATAAATAGCTTGGCACAGGGCCGCAGAATTCAGACGTCTGTCATGAATGGCTGCGTCTCCTGCCGGCAGTAGGGACAATCTTTCTGGGTTCGGGTCTTCGTCCACAGTGTCTGACTGTCATATCTCTGACACAAAACAACTAAACATTATACATACTCACCCTCAAACGCCAACCGTCCAACATCACATTGATACCACAGGCGACACACCCAACCCGCTACGCATCGCACTCATGCACATCATTGACCTCTAGTGGAGGGAGGTGCACGTAACAATCTCATCCACTTTTTACACTTTTTTTCCAGGGCCCCGCCCCCTTTATCTGTGTGTGAGGACTGCATAAGGGGGTGCATATGTGTTGCAGGATCATCTTTCGGTGCACCCGAAATTCAATAAAAAGGGTGGAAGTGAGAACACGAGTTAAAAATGGCACATATGTCCGGATGACTCTCACTTTACAGCCACAAGGTGCGTTTCTGATTTGGCCACATGTAAGTAATGTTGTGTCATGTCAAACGTGACACTTATTTTCCCTCATTATGAACTGCCATTTTTTTTTAATTCAAAGAAATATCAAATGAGAGTGATTTAAGATGACTATGTATTTATGCACCAGGTCAAATGTGAATATTGTCAGTCCAATTTCTACATAAAATTTCCAAAGGCAGCCTTATTAGGGCCATCCAGTTGTGCCTTATTTATTGGAAAACGTTAGCGTTATAACTTTTCATGAGTTGCCATTGTTTTCAACCTATAGAAAGCCCTGTTTCATTAGATATGCCAGTTCACGTCTTGCTTAATTCTACCTGGCGGCCATGTTCTTGTGTATTCCTTGATGTGTTTTTTTTTTGTACCTGTATTATTGATAACAAAACGTCCTTTATCTTATTTTAAGAAATAAAGATCATTGTTGTTATGATGATGTCTTCCTTTTCTATTTTAAAGGACAACCGACACCATTTTTTTGTTTCCTAACTGACATCGGGAAAAACGTTTTATAGCATCTACAATATATTATATTATGATATTTTTAGTCAAATGCAAAACACCAATAAAAATGACTTAAAGGACAACCGACACCTCCGGACAAGTTGTGTTCATAATTTGTAAAATCACTTCAAATGACTTCTACCGAGCGCCTTTTACAAAGATTCCACCGCATATAGCTATATTTTACGTTTTAAGACTCACACTGAATATTCAGGAAGTCTTGTTTTCGTGTTGATGACGCCGCCCTAAGTGACGTCACAGAGGGAACGCCCCTGACCGAGAAAGTGACACACAATGCATTTTGAGTACTTAGTTTGGTCTGAAAACTTTCTGTTGATGGCGAAATAAAAGGAAAACACCTAAATAATGCGATGGTGAATCGTCGTGTGTTACACCAAGACTACCATTTGACACTAGTTGACACAAACTCCCAGCAGACAAATCAGCCCATTTCCAACGGAGCTTGGGCGCCATCTTGTGTATTTTCTGGGACGCTACATTGGAGTCCTTACGGCTCGAATTGACACGGGGGAACTTCATTAATCGATTGCAAACATTTATGTTTTCCTCTTCAGAACTATTTGAATCATATTCATAACTGGATGAGTAACAAGAAAGCATTTTATCCTAATCTGAAGCCATTGTTTTGATTCTAGAGCAAGGCAAGACGTCCTTGTGTGACGTCACGAACAAGGGGGCGAGACCTTCTGACTCTCCATCTCCGAGGTCATTTTGAAATAGTTTCGGGACACTTGAAGTCATTTTTATTGGTGTTTTGCATTTGACTAAAAATATCAGCCTGCGTGTTTTGGGTATTTTACATGCTATAAAACGTTTTTCTGATGTCAGTTAGAAAACAAAAACATGGTGTCAGTTGTCCTTTAAAGGGTTCATTTCAGGTGTTTAGAGGAGGTCAAATCAAATTGAACTATCCACCTTCGAGTTCATTTGAGGTTCATCTTTAAAAAAAAATGATATACCCGATCCCAAACTTTCTTCGCTCTGATTCTCTTCTATATTTAGTACGATACGAACCGGGGAGCTTTGAAGACGCAACATGTCTGATGTTGCTGTTCAGTCTGTAGCAGAGGTCTGCAGACAACTTTTCTACCCTGTTTATCTTCGTCACTGTCTCGGGAGAGGAATCACATTGAGGGGGGGGGGGGGGCGTTTGAAACTCTGGCTCAATGTCAGTTGATGCCCCAGCAACTTAAATGTCATGTCACGAAGAGACTAGTCCCGTTCCCATCTTCTTTATCGCTTAATGAAGCACAATCCTCTCATAAGCCTCAGTGCGCTACATTTGTCACGTTAACTCGGGTTGCTGCTCCATCACTTGTCTGCGCTTTCATGTGACAGCCCATGTCGTGCCAGTTCATATGCGTGGTGTGGGGGGATACACTTTTTTTTGTTTTCCGCTAAAATATGATACAAGTGATACCTCGGTTTAGGAACGCCTTGCTGATTAACTTTTCGGTTCACGAATGTTCAATTTATGAAAATTTTACCTTGGCATACAAACTATTTTACGGGATACACACGGAGCTGCCACAATGGGTGATGTGTCGTTCGTGAACGAGCCTGTTCTCCTAAAAAGAAAATGGCAGCCGATTGTTTTTGTCCTCTATTCCCCGCCCCCAGTCTTCAGTTAAAGCAACGTGATTGGTCAAGAACGCAGCAGTGAGGGGAGGTGGTTTAAACATTAAAGAGACAGGCAGACGACAGTTATAAAATGGATAGAAAACAGTGAAATTTGGACTCGTTTCAACTTTGATAGTACAAAGGTAGAGTGTAGACTGCAAGGTTAAAATATCCCATCAATCAGGCTCCACAAATAACCCGCACAAGCCATCTGTACACTTGATGTAAAAAGCTATCAACCCAGCTAAACAGAACACAATTGATGAGGAACAAGGTAAAATTATCGCAGAGAAAGCACCTACAAGGCATAATTCCTCAAGATGGTTAAAGAAGATGGTTACGTTCCTCATCAAGTGTTTAATGCTGATGAAACCGGCCACTATTCCATCAAGCCATCAACGACCATCACAAAGGTAAATAAAATGACTTTATTATACTGTACAGTTTATTTCTTTAATTACAATACCATAGCACATTTATTATATATAAAATAAGGTGTATTTTGTGTAGTTTTAATGCTTAGAAACTTAGAAAGTAGAAAATGTATCTTTAATGGGAACAGATTATTCTCATTTTAATGGTTTCCTATGGGAAATTAATTTTTGGGATACACACTTTTTGCCTTACACACACTGTCTGGAAACCAATTAAGTTCGTAACCCAAGGTATCACTATTTGATTACAATTATTTCTCAACAATTGCCCACAAATTAATCCGTTTTTTTTTTGTCTTCTTATGTTCCGTTGAAGGACTATCATTGCCTTCGCAGACAAAAGCTTGTGATTATTAATGTTATCAGTACTGCGTGGTCCTCCACAGTGCTTATTTGAATTCATCTGCCTCGCCTTGTATCGTGCCATTAATCTAAATAGACATACAATTGTCCTCTCTTTGCACCTTCATCACATTCAATTCTCCCAATGTCCTCTCCGGTCCATCCCCTTGCGAAAACCTTGAAATAACATCACTGATAGCTCGTCTCATTTGCCACGACCCCGCAAAAGATTATCAGCGGGGATAATTAAGACCTGCTGAATAATTAAGTGGGTAAAAATGGTCATTCATGAATAATAAATGTGTTTATTATAGGCCGGGTCGTAGAATCGAGGTTGCCTCGGCCATGATGGGAAGATTGATACGGCCCGGCTGGATGATGTGAGGCACTTTATCTCTGGAGAGCTATCGGCTGACGATGAAGATGCTTTTATTTTGGAGAAAAAAAGTTGGGAAAATTTCTGGAAGATTTACACTCGGTCCCCGCTAGCAATTGAATTCAAGTTTGTGTGTAATCTCCAGCCTAGCCCAGTGTGATTACATTTGTGATTAGCGCCGCGGTGGCTAGTTCTGCCTGAGTGCTTTCCTCGCCGTAGCGTAGCCATCGGACAAATGAGGCATGATGGCGGCGTTTTTTCGCCGATGCGACTTTGGAGGTCACTAACAGGAAGGGAGGCATTTATCACTATGACACGTAGATGCTGTACGCTGGGGGTGCTCTATGGTATTAATCCGACAAATGTTTTTGTGTGCCATTTAGGACCAACATCTATATACATTGATACCTTGGTTTACGAACTTAATTGATTCCCAGACAGTGTGTAAGGCGAAAAGTGTGTATCCCAAAAATTAATTTCCCATAGGAAACCATTGAAATGAGAATAATCCGTTCCCAGGTCCCCATAAAACCAAATGATTGCCATCTAAATGATTTATTTATGTGTGTTTATCAATCTGAGCATTCAAGGTAGCTAGCTATCTTACTATTAGCTTAACCGTACTGTAACTGTTTCAATGCTATAAATGTTATCTGTGCTTATAGGATAATAGAAGTCAATATTCTCAGTCCCATAGGCATTTTTTTTTCTTGCTTCAAGGCATGTTTTATTAAGTGCCGTAATCCGTTTGGCAATAAATCATGAAGACTCGAAGTCCAGGATCGAAGAAAAAGTCCCAATGGAAAAGGGAAGAAATGAAGAAATTAGAGGTTGATGCCATTTTCTCTCTGAGTTCAGCCATTTACGATAATGATAATAATAATAATAATAATGATCATAATAATAATACATTTCACTTACAAGCGCCTTTCAAAACTCTCAAAGTCACTTTACAGTCGCAAGATAGATTGTTCTGTGGGTGAGCAGCGGCAGCCACACGCGCCAGTTCACTCAACCCGAAAGTAACTCAAATAGATAGAAAACTAGCTATCTAGCTAATAAATAGCCAATACAAGGTTTCTCACACTTGTGCAACCACAGTAATTGTAGATTAGATTAAATTAGATTAGTCTCGCAGGGGAGAAAAGGAAGGAAAGTGGAAAATGATCATCATTTATATAATATAAATATACGTTATAAAATAATAATAAATAAAATATAAAATATGATAATGATAATTATATTTACTGACCTTGAAATTAGGTAGGTAGATAAATGAATAGTGAAATAAATAAATAGTTAAATAAATAGTGAAATAAATAAATAGCTAAATGAATGTATTGCAATAAATAAATAGTTGAATCACTTTATTTGCTATCTATTAGCTATGTAGCTGCTACGCATGTGGCTGCCGCTACTCACCCACAGAAAAACTTATCCTGTGATTGTAAATTGACCTTGAGCGTTTTGAAAGGCGCTTATAAATGACATGTATCATTATTATTAAATAAATAAACAAACAGCGAAATAAATACATTGTGAAATAAATAGTTGCATAAATACATATCTAAATAAAGAAATCGCTAAATAAATACATTGTGAAATAAACAGTTCAATAAGTAAATTGCTAATAAATAAATTAATTCATGAAGACATAAATAAATAAATAAATAAATAACAGCGACCTCTGTTGGTAAAATCTCTCACTGCATGCCTGATGTTTCGCCGCTGACACGTGCCGGTGTTTATCTCAGCTCAGGTTTTTTTTCTCTTGCGCATGCTCAATCCGTCTCCCAGCTATGTTTAAAAATATGGGGGGTAGAGGGGGTCGACAAGTCCACGCCGGCTCCAAGCACACCCCCCCTCCCTCGAGAAGAGAGTGATGAAGGGGGCTGCAGTTGTCATAGCAACGCCAGGGTGGTGGGGGTGGAGCTACAGCAAAGTAGGACCAGTGAGTTTGTTTTGTTATTGAAGGTCACGTGAGAGGCCAAGCTCCTCCTTCTCGTCCCCCTCAGCCCCAGCCCCGCCCCCCTCCCAAACAGCTTCAACTGTGGAGCTGCTTTAGTCGATCACTTTACTACAAAATGGCTGCACAGGCTCCGACGACGCCGCCGTTGCCGCAGACGACGAAAAGGACGAGAAAGGACGACTGAAAGCTTCGACGGTAGGACTTTTTAACCCCCTCCTTCTTTTTCAGCTCGAGTTTTTCTCTGCACGAACCTTTTAGCTCGTCCAAAATGCGGAGTTCCGAGGGTGAATACGTCAACGAGCCCGCGAATCATGGACGAATGTTTTGACATGAAGTCATAAATAGCGTCGTTGTGAAAATATTTTAGTGAGATGCTCGCCGCTGTATTTTTATTTTTATTTTGCAGCTGGTTAACTGGGACTAAGTTTCATACTTGGTGTAATTTTGAACGTTTTTTTTTTCAATAAACTGTACAGGGGAAAAAAAAACATGCACAACGAGTAGTTAACACTTTTGCTTTGCGGGCTAAAGTTCTGAGTTCGACTTTCCTCTCTGGCGACTCAAGTTGCTATGTTCTTCTCGTTGTGTTTATTATTTTTGCAATAGCCCAGTTATGTCCATAAGTGCATATTTAAAGCTGGGGTTAAAAAAAATCCATTTTTTATAAACCCATCATTGAAAATTTTAATTTTTAACTCATTCACTTCCAGACATGTGCAAAAATACAATGCAATACATCCTGGAGAAGCTTGCTATCTATTTGAGTTACTTCGTGGTTGAGTGAACACTGGCGTGTGTGGCTGCCGCTGCTCACCCACAGAAAAAAAACCTTATCCTGTTACTGTAAAGTGACATTGAGAGTTATGAAAAGCGCTTAGGAATGAAATGTATTATTATTATTATTATTATTATTCCGGTGTTTGTTTTGTTTACACGATCTTTAGGGCTGTTCATTGTTTGGTCTGCCATTTTGTTTTACGTCTCAAGTACTAATAGCTATCTATTCGCTTGCTAATAGCTATTCGCTTGTTAATAGCTATCTATTCGCTTGCTAATAGCTATCTATTCGCTGGCTAATAACTATCTATTCACTGGCTAATAACTATCTATTCGCTGGCTAATAGCTATCTATTCGCTAGCTAGCTTGCTATTGATTTGAGTTACTTTGGGGTTGAGTGAACGCTGGGGCGTGTGGCTGCCGCTGCTCACCCACAGAAAAAACTTATCCTGTGACTGTAAAGTCCTCTTGAGAGTTTTGAAAGGCGCTTATAAATTAAATGGATTATTAGTATCGATTGAGTAACTAGCTAGCTTTCTATCTGAGTTACTTCCGGGTTGAGTGAACGCTGGCTCGTGTTGCTATCTGTAAGCTATCTACCTAGCACTTTCACAACAGTTGCAATGTTGGGGTCAGAATGACCCCATGTGCCATCAAATGCATTTTTTTGCTGTCTCAAAACTTCAAAAACAAAGTTATTTCCCTTTTGGGTGTAGTATTATTTTTAGATCAAACTTTTTGGAGTAACCAAAGCCACAGTCGTCACCACTTGACCACTTGCTAGCTACTATACGATATACAATACAATACGAGATGAGTAAACTACCCTGCTACCTCCCACGTTGCTAAGAAAGTCTCATTTTTGGTCAGATCATCACCCCCGGGGGGGGTGAAAACTTATGAAATAGTTGTTACATGATCAGAATCATCTTTATTGGCCAAGTACGTAGAACACGCTGCACTAGTATCATAATGAAAAAAATTGCACAGAGGTACTATACTGTTATATTTTCTTCCTCCCTCCACCTCTGTATGCCCCCCCCCTCCCCTGCCTGTCTCAGCACGATAGGGGACAGGGCTTTCAGCTGCTCTGCCCCCAAACTCTGGAACTCACTTCTGTGTAGCTTTCTCTTGTTTCTATCTATAACTGTATTTTATTTATTGTATTGTATTCGTGATTATATTTTATTTATTATAGTACCCATGCTTGTCTGTGACTGTAAAGCACAGGTGTCAAAGTCAAGGCCCGAGGGCCAAATCCGGTCCGCCACATCATTTTTTTCGGCCCGTGTAAGCAAATCAAACTTGTTAAATTCCATGATGATTGCTAAAATCTGAGCCAAAATTTCATATTTTTGGATGTCAACCACAATAAAAGTCATTATTCTTGACTTCAGATTTGAAAACGAGTTATTCATTAATTTGCTGTGTGCTCTATATGTAATATTTGAAGGGATTTAAACATTCTAATGGGCTCCCCAAATTTATAACGGCCCTCGAGAGGAAACCATAACTACAATGTGGCCCGCGGCAAAAAATGACTTTTACACCCCTGCTGTAAAGTGTTCTTGAGAGCTTTGAAAGGCGCTTAAAATGAAATTTATTATTATTATTATTATTACTATTATATTTGGGTTACTGTTGAGAGAGTTAAAGGCGACGGGGGAAGAAGCTGTTTAAAAATCTGCTGGATTTGGTGCGCATGGATCGGTCGCTGTAAAAGGTGGTGGGCAGGGTGCAGAGGGTCCATTTGGATTTTCCGCATCTTTGTTTTGATTCTTGCGGCCATCACTCGCCGTTTGCGGTGCATGCAACGGTCCGTGCAGGCTTTGGTTGAGAGTGCGCCATGGCTTTCTCCCCTTTGTCGTTGTCAGAAAGCATTAACGTGCTCTGTCCTGAGAATAGCTTCAAGTACTTGAGCCCAAATCCTCTTTGCAGAAGAACGCACGGCCCATTCGCCTCGCGGTTTGGTTTGAGGAGCCGCCCGTAGTTTGTTTCGCGACGTCTTCACGTCAAGGTGACCGTAAGCCACTTTTCGACTAGCGGTTTGCATCGTTTCACAGCGTTGAGTCACATGTTACTAGCGGGAGACTTCGGTTTGTGATAACAGGCGGCGTTTCTTTCTTTGTCGGGGCAAAATCGCGCCGTTGCTTTTGCAGCTGCTCGCATGCGTTCGCTGCTAAACGTTTTCCCAAAGGTTCACCGCGCGCTTGTTTGGTCTGCAGCGTTTTGGCATTCCTGGTACTGTGCCCAGTGCCTACAAAACAGTCTTATCGAATGGCGAAAACACAGAAGCCTTTCCATCCTCACAGTAAACATGTCAACAGATGTACATTTTCACCTTGTACGCATTGACCCCACCCCACCCACTCCCCCCTTAGCCCCCCCCCCCCCCCACATCCCTCTCCATTTCCTGCCCGATCCCCCACCTGCTGTCACGTACGCCGCCGCTTCTTTCTGCTTTCATTTGGTCTGCCATTGGCGTCACAGCGAGTGTCTGGATTTTAAGAGGGATGCCCCACTGTAATCTCGTTGTTCTCGGGAGGGCGGGGAGGTGGCGGTAATTCCGCTACAATGCTATGCTTATTAGCCAGCGTTGTTTTGTTAGCATGCATCTTCCTTGCTAATGGCTGCTCACGCATGCACATATTCATGCCAAATACATTGGCTGACGAACTTAATTGTTTACCAGACAGTGTGTAAGGTGAAAAGTGTGTATCCCAAAAATTAATTTCCCCACAGGAAACCATTAAAATGAGAATAATCCGTTCCCAGGTCCCCATAAAACATAATTTATCTACTTTCTAATTTTCTAAGCCTTAAAACGACACAAAATATACTTTGTTTATGTATAATAAATGTGCTATGGAATTATAATTAGTGAAATAAACTGTACTATATAATAAAGTTGCATTATTTACCTTTGTGATGGTCGTTGATGGCTTGATGGATGGATGGATTTGCCTTTATTAGTCTCGCAGTGGAGAAATTTACATTTCACAGCAGCGAATGGAATGGATAGCTTTTTTGCATAACGTGTCTCAAAGAGCTCTGGGTTGTACATCTTGGAAGTTGTGATATTTCAACAGCAACAGATGCAAGCCGACACGCTACAAACATCATTAAGAGCAGGTTCCCTTGCTTGTCTAATAGCTAGCAAGATAGCTATTAGCTATCTATTAGCAAGCTAGCTTTCTATCTCAGTTACTCCCGGGTTGAGGGAACGCTGGCGTGTGTGGCTGCCGCTGCTCACCTACAGAAAACTTATCCTGTGACTGTAAAGTGACCTTGACAGTTTTGAAAGGCGCTTAGAAATGACATGTATTATTATTATTATTATTATATTGTAATGTTGCTTGTTCTGTAGCCACAAAGGGACATATGTCTTCTTGTGCCGGTCCCAAGCCCGGATAAATACAGAGGGTTGTGTCAGGAAGGGCATCCGACGTAAAAGCTTGGCTAAAACAAACATGTGGATCAAACCTCTCAAGATGGAGGCCACTGATTTGCTGTGTCGACCCCTTGAAGGGAAAAGCCAAAAGGAAAAGAAGAAGAAGATTATTATTTTTACCCTTAACCGTATTACTGTAGGTTCAGTGAAAACTACGATTTTTTTTAAATTTTTTACCCCATTACCAGTGAAGTTCTCAAATGCCCGACAAAACACGCAATGGCGTCGAAATGATCCCGACGTTCTTCCCGATTTTTCCAACAGGGAGAAGAAGCGACAAAGAAGTCGAGAATCGTTTGATGGAAGATAAGAAAAAGAAAAATCAAGACGAAAAGAAAAAGAAAGAAGTCGCTCCCAAGAAGGTAAGCCCGGGCCGGCTTTTTTTGAAATACGGCTTCCCAAACTGACGGACAGCTGTCAATTAACGGATCGTGTCACGTTGAGGAACTTCTGACGATGCATTCACTCTAGCAACAGCCAAAAACTCTTTTCATCTTTTGATTAATTAATAACCTTTTTTTTTTACTTGCCTTAAAGGACAACCGACGCCTCCGGACAAGTTGTGTCCATAATTTGTAAAATCACTTCAAATGACTTCTACTGAGCGTATTTTACAAAGATTCCACAGCATATAGCTATATTTTACGTTTTAAGACTTGCTCTGAATATTCACGAAGTCTTGTTTTCAAGTTGATGACGATGCCTAATGTGACGTCACTGAAGGAACGCCCCTGACCGAGAAAGCGACTCACAATGCATTTTGGGTACTTTGTTTGGTCTGAAAACTTCGTGTTGATCCATGTTGATGGCGAAATTAGAAGGAAAACACATAAATAACGCGATGGTGAATCGTTGTGTGTTGCACCAAGACTACTATTTGATACTAGTTGACACAAATTCCTAGCAGACAAATCAGACCATTTCCAATGGAGCTTGGACGCCATTTTCTGGGAGTTACATTGGAGTCCAGACGCCTCAAAATGATACGGAAGGACTTCATTAATCGATTGCAAACATGTATGCTTTCCTCTTCAGAACTATTTGAATCATATTCATAACTGGATGAGTAACAAGAAAGCATCTTCTCCCAATCTGAAGCCATTGTTTTGATTGGAGAGCAAGGAAAAGACGTCCTGACGTGATGTCATGAACAAGGGGGCGGGACCTTCTGAAACTCAGCATCACTGAGGTCATTTTGAAGTAGTTTTGGGACACTATAACTCATTTTTTTGCATTTGACTAAAAACATCAGCCTGTGTTTTGGGTATTTTAGATGCTATAAAACGTTTTTCTGATGTCAGTTAGGAAACAAAAAATGGTGTCGGTTGTCCTTTAATATCAATGCCAATTTGCTTGCCCCCATTTTTTCCCTTTGTGTAGATTCATTCATTATGCAATTCTTTTCATTTTTAATCCACAACAACTGATTTTGAAAAGATGTTTGTCGGATTATTATTGTTTTTTTTTTTTTACTCTTGTTTTCTGAGATCACTCAGAAATGACTGAGCCAATTATGCCACTAGGGTTATGATATCAGCCTTTCAAATTTAGTACATAAGCATATTATGTCATGCACCTTTTAATCTTGTTTTCTTCTTCTCTACTTTTCAGGACACCGAACAGAAAACCAAAGGTCAGTTGCGCTTATAATATTATTATTATTATTATTATTATTATTATTATTGTTGTTGTTGTTGTTTTTTAGAACTGTTGTAAAAGGGAAAACACGGTCACATTGAGCATCAACTGTTCCAGACATCAAAACAAAACACAGATCACATAACCATCTAAATAAAAGTTTTACATTTCTTGCACATCTACTTATGCGATGTCCTGTTCACTGTGCCATATAAGAAAGATAAAAAAGATGAAGAAGAAAAAAATATTAAAAATAATAGTAATTATAATAGCAATAATAGCAATAATTTTGATCCAACTTGAGTGGAATGGGGTTAATAGGTTAACGTAAATATCTTTATAAGCACTTCGGTTACTGTAAATGTTAGTTTATTTTTATTATTATTATTTTTTCAATATACTTTAAATATATCCTTTTTTTTCAATATACTCTTTTATTTTATGCTGTGTTTGTTTTATTTTATTATTATTTTATTTTATATTTATTTTACAATTTTATTATTTCATTTTACACTATTTTATTTTTTTTATGTATTATACTATATTATTTTATTTTCATTTATTATAATTTTAGTTTATTTTTATTTATTATTTTATTTTTAATGTATTTTATTTTATTATTTATTTTTTTATTTGTATTGTATTTTTTATTTGTTTTATTTTTTGTTTTTACTGCTGTTACTATTACTGCTATTGCTATTACTGTTATTGCTATTATTATTATTATTATTATTCTATAGTTCTATTCTGAGCAGAGCATGCGGCTGAGTAGGGAGTGGATGTTATTAAAAAGCCGTTTCCATTTTATTTATTTTTTTGCTCTAGATCAATTAACTCATAGAAGAAGAAGCGCTGAGATCAATATCTGGAGCTAGTATCCATTTACTAATGTGATGCGGTTCTATTTCTTAGCAACGGGGCATCATTGTGGAAGGAGATAAATATAACAGAGCCTCCCAAAAAAAAAAAAAAAAACGTCCATCTGTGACCTCACGAGCCTGCGTGGCTGCGATGTTAGCGCATAGCATCGACGGGAGCTAATTAGGAGACGAGGGATGTTGCGGCTTCGGTATAAACACCTGCAGGAATACCCCGAGCGCCATAGCAACGGAACACCAGCACACGCCTGCTATATATGTATTTCATTGTATTTTGGACAGCCACCCTCATTTCAAGCTCATATAACTCCAGACCCGTATCATTTAGGAATTAATTCTATTTATGATGAAAGAAGAGAGCCTAAGATTTGTAATGCCGTATTGAATGTTTATGTAGTTCCTAAAACTCAATATTCTGTGGGTTCTGGAATTTTGAGTGAAAATGACAAAAACCCTGGCAGTGGAGTGGGCACATTTTTGCACATAATCTGGCAGTGAATGAGTTAATGGAGGTGCATAAACAAAAAAAATGCAGAAAAGTGAAGAAGAAAAAAAAAATACGATTGATGCGATGAGATGACGACATGTCTTTTTTGTGGGGGAGGGGATGGCGGCTTCGTGCCCGCAGGGCTTTCAAACGAGAGTGCCGTCCGTGTCTCACCAGAGAGGGTGATTAAAATACTTAATTAGAAACGAATAAATGCGACACTGTATTTAAAGACTGTAGGCCCCGCCTCCGAGAGACTTTTAGTGCAGACGACCCAAAAAAAAAACCCTCCTTTATCAGCTTTTCATTACAAATAACATCACGACTTCATATCACCCTTTCATCAAATTCATTCGAATTAAACAATGAAACGAAATAATAAAGGGAATAGAGATTAAAGCCACCACAAGAGTACCATATTTTCTGCACTATAAGGTGCAGTTAATTCCTAAGTTATATGGATCTGGAGTTATATAAGCTTGAAATGACGGTGGCTGTCCAAAATACAATGTAATACATACATATTGCTATCTAGCGAGGTATCGAGTTAACTCGCTGGCTATCTAGCTGGCTACCTAGCTAGCTAGTTACCTAGCCAGAAATCAATTAGCTATCTATTAGCTAGCTAGCTTGCTATCTATTTGGGTTATTCCGGGTTGAGTTGACGCTTGTGCGTGTAGCTGCCGCTGCTCACCTACAGAAAACGTATCCTGTGACTGTAAAGTGATCATGAGAGTTTTTGAAAAAAGAGTTAATTAAAATTCAGTTATATGGGTCTGGAGTTATATGTGCTTGAAATGAGGGCTGCTGTCCAAAATACAATATATACATAATGGTAAAGCTGGAACAAAGTGCGAATATGGACAAAATAATAATAATAATAATACCTATCAATAAAATATTCTGATCCCTTTTTTATTTTATTCTTTTATTTTTGAAAGCAGGAACTGAGCTAGCCTCCTTCGTGTGAGGCGCACGTCGCCCGCAGGCGTCGGTTTGATGTGCATTTTTGATGAAGCGGGAATTCTCCGCACAGCTGCCGACGTTGCTTGAGCAAATAGGCTGTCGGAGAAGGTGACTGATCCCTTTTGACTCTCGAGGTGGGCAGGGGCTACACTTCCGGGGTCCGAAATTGTCCCTGTGCTAATAATAATAATAATAATTATTATTATTATAATAATACATTTCATTTATAACCGCTTTTCAAAACTCTCAAGGTCACTTTACAGTCACAGGATATTTTTTTTCTGTGGGTGAGCAGCGGCAGCCACATGTGACAGCGTTCACTCAACCCGGAAGTAACTCAACTAGACAGAAAGCTAGCTATCTAGCTCATAGATAGCTAATCGTTAGCAAAAATTGTTGACATTGATGCTGCCCAATCATTTTTTTTCGAACAGGCTACTAATATTCTAAATGGAGGTGCTTGCTACCTGGTGCCCACAGTCACTATCTTTTGCTCAACTAGCTAGGTAGCTTGCTAATAGATAGCTAGCCAGCTAATAGATAGCTAAGATTGTTGACATTGATGGTGCCCAATCACTTTTTTTAGAACAGGCTACTAATATTCTAAATGGAGGTGCTTGCTACCTGGTGCCCACAGTCACTATCTTTGGCTCAACTAGCTAGCTAGCTTATAGCTAGCTATCCAGCTAATAGATAGCAAATACAGTAAAGTCTCGTTATATCGATATTCAAGGGAGTCCGAAAAAATATCGATATAACCGGGACTATCGATATATCCGATATCGATATAACGAGACTTTACTGTAGCTAGCTAGCAAGGTAACTAATTTCATAACCGTAATCGCACCTACTTTGACACATTTCTTTTTCAAACAAGGCTCCAAAACAACGTGGCGTTCTGTCGGCGAGCCGTGTTCTAATTGTAAGCGGATTTTCAACCTAAGCTGGTTTCCGGCAGTCGGACTGTGGAGATCGCAAAGGGGGTTGTGGGGTCTTGAACACACACCATTCTTTTCAGCGTTCCCTCCATTCCTGTAGATCTGCTCTCCTATTTCTCAATAAATCCCGCCCGCCCTCCTAGCGCTCACTCGTTTTTTTTTATCTCCCCTTTCTGATTGGCTGACAGAGCATCCCCCTCCCCTTCCCCCAAAGCTTCCAGAAGACTAAACGTCACACGTCACGGTCCCGACGGTGTTAAAAATGGCCTCCGTAACTGTTATTAAAGCGCTTTTTACATGCAAGTGCCTCCTCTAAAGTCCGCAGCTACAAAAACAGTGACCAGGGTTGGGGGGGTGGGTTCTCGCTAGTGAACAAGAAAGGGGTGGCTGGGCCTGCAATGACATCAGATTTAGAAGCTTCAGCATCTGATCTCTCAGCCAACAAATGCAGGGGGACACCGGATCGTTCCAAGGTTACAGTGCAGGGGGGTGGGAATGTTCCATTTGACGCACTCGGCAAACAAAACGCAAGCGCCGATGCCATTTTTTGAGCAAACGCGTCGGTGAACAAGCGACTGGCTGTAGGCTCTACGACCGCATCCTGTACCCCCCCCCCCCAACCCTCCAGCGTGGGCCTCAGTGTTGCGTAACGCTTTGTTTTTGCGTGTGTGTGTGTGTGTGTGTGTGTGTGTGTGTGTGTGTGTGTGTGTGTGTGTGTGTGTGTGTGTGTGTGTGTGCGCGTGTGTGTGTGTGCCCGCGCCATTTATTCATTGCTTTGATGCACACACGAGGAAATCATGGAGAGTCAGTTTATTTGACTCCTGTTGTTTATCATGACGGTGAAAGTGAGGTAGGGGCGGGGTTAGTGGGAGAGCATCTCGTCGGCTCTCGGTTTACATCCAATAATCTCCTCGGGCAATATGCGGACGCGACAAGCTTGTTTATGACTTCCTGTTTACATTCTTGTTTACTAGCGTGCAGATTATGTAACAATACGTGCTCGGGGGGTCGGGGGGGTTATCCACTGTGTTCGACGCTCATAATATATCCGACCGACATATAATAATGATGATAATAATACATTTCATTGAAAAGTGCCTTCTAACAAGACTTCCGGAATATTCAGCGCGAGTCTTAAAACGTAAAATATGCGGTGGAATCTTTGTAAAATACGTTCAGTAGAAGTCATTTGAAGTCATTTTACAAATTATGGACACAACTTGTCCGGAGGCGTCGGTTGTCCTTTAAGTGATACATTAGTAAAAACATAGTTTTCTTGATTAGAATACGAACAGCTGTAAGCAATAAAACATTGTCTTTTTAATGAACTAATAAATTTGTAACCTGGTTAATGAGCTCTTCCTGTGTAGGAGTTTCAAGTCGTAAATTGCTTCGGTGATAAAGGAGTTTCCCAAGTCCTAAATTGTGTCCAAGGCCAGATCTCCTAGATCACAGGTATCAAAGTCATTTTTTTGCCGCGGGCCACATTGTAGTTATGGTTTCCTCTCGAGGGCCGTTATGAATTTGGGGAAGCCATTAGAATGTTTAAATCCCTTCAAATATTACATATAGAGCACACAGCAAATTAATGAATAACTCGTTTTCAAATCTGAAGTCAAGAATAATGACTTTTATTGTGGTTGACATCCAAAAATATGAAATTTTGGCTCACATTTTAGCAATCATCATGGAATTTAACAAGTTTGATTTGCTTTTGCGGGCCGAAAAAAATGATGTGGCGGGCCGGATTTGGCCCGCGGGCCTTGACTTTGACACCTGTGTCCTAGATGAAGATGACAGTTTAACAAGCTGTTGACCTCAGATTGACCCCAGGTTTCTCTGTGCTTCAATTGTGTATTTGAGTTCACGAAGCATATAAAAGCATGAAACTTTTAACTATGATAACGTCTTATTCTCCATCACGTTGACACCCGAATTCCTGCTTTTTCTTCCCCCCCTCTCGAAGTGCCAGACTCCGCCAAGCTCAACCCCGGCGATGGCAAGCGCGCCCTCGGCGGAGGTCAACCTCACGCCGCCTCGCAAACTCCGCTCCAGCAGCGCCATCCGACCAGAGAGGTGCCCCCGCGCTTTCGCCTGCAAGAGCAAAAGCAGCTGCTGAAGAGGGGCCAGTCGCTCAACGCCGCCGTCCAATCGGATTCCCCCTCGACGAACCTGAACTCGGGTCAGTAGAGCGGCTCGTTGTTTCTTGTATTTCGTGTTGGTTGACTTTGAGGTCATGCCTGGCGTGGATCATGCGTCTGTGCCAGGGGAGCATCAGATTTGTGAAAACTACTTTCAAGTTACTGTGGAGAGCAATTATTTCAGCCAAAATCCTCAATCTCCCTGTATACCTGTCTCCCTGTCTCCCTGTCTCTCTGTCTCTCTCTGTTTCTCTGTCTCTCTCTATCTCTCTCTGTCTCTCTCTGTCTGTATCTCTCTGTCAGTTTCTCTGTCTGTCTTTGTCTCTCTGTCTCTGTTTCTCTCTCTCTCTCTATCTGTCTTTCTCACTCTTGCTCTGTCTCTGTCCGTCTTTCTCTGTCTCTTTCTCTCACCCTGTCTCTCTATCGTTCTGTCTCTCTATCATTCTGTCCCTGCATCTCTCTGTCTGTCTGTCTTTATCTATTTGTCTCTGTCTCTCTCTCTCTGTCTGTCTCTCTCTGTCACTCTGTCTCTATCGTTCTGTCTCTGTGTCTCTGTCTGTCTTTGTCTCTCTGTCTGTCGGACTCTCTCTGTCTGTATGTCTGTCTTTGTCTGTGTCTGTCTGTCTCTCTGTCACTCTGTCACTCCCTCTCTCTGTCTCTCTCACTCTGTCTCTCTATCGTTCTGTCTGTGTCTTTGTCTGTCTCTCTCTCTTTCTCACTCTGTCTGTCTGTCTGCCTGTCTCTCTCTTTCTCTCTCACTCTGTCACTATCGTTCTGTCTCTGTGTATTTGTCTCTCTCTTGTTGTGTCTCTGTGTCTGTTTTTCTCTCTCACTGTCTCTCAGTCTGTCTGTCTCTGTGTCTTAGTCCATCTTTGTCTGTCTGTCTCTTTCTCTCTCTTTCTGACTCTGTCTGTCTATCTGTCTGTCTCTCTCTGTCTTTGACATATATATTTGTATATAGGATCTGCAATTGAGCGTTTGATTACTTTTGGAGCTCTGGGATGCGATGAGCGTAACCCGCATGTCCGACCGCTGTTTATTTTCCCTCTTGTCTGGCTGGGAATTCGAAATGGGAATCAAGGAATCCGGAGGAAGGCAACGGCGAGTAAACACAGCTGGCGTAACAGTATGCCTTGATGCGTCTTGCTTCCGGAGTGTCTGCATATCCCGCCAAAGCAGATTCTCGGGCATTTTCTTGTCAACGTGATGGGAATGCAGCGCTATCGCCATGGCAATGAGACGGTTATCCCACATCTTTTGATTCCCTCCTCCTCCTCCTCTTGCTCTTTGCTGACTGTTTCCTGTTTTGGGGGTTGGGGGGGGGGGTGTACAGAGCCTAGCGAGTTGGCTGGACGACTAAGTGGGCCTGGCTTGGCATCACTCGAAAGCCAAAAGAAGCGAAAGATTGGCGGAGTTAGCGAGCGTGGCAGAGGTCCAATGCTGTGGGCTGGAGTGAGTCATAGCTTACGGTAAAAAGCTAGCTAGCGCTTCACTCCTCCCCTTTTCGATAGGGCTCCCTGGGTTCTCCTTTTACTCTGTGCGTGTCAGTGACATGAAGACGTGCAGATAGAGGGAATAGTAGTACCGTATCGTAACGTTCGAAGTTTGACGTTCCATCGTGAGTTGATTAGCGGTAAACTTGGAGTGCTTGCCGCAGAATTCATTGGAATAATTATGAAAAGCTGAGAGTGTTCCGATGTCCCGTTTCAACAAAATGGAGGAGGGGGGGGGGGGGTGCAAATGAAGCACAACATGTCGCTATAAAACAATCTGAGAGTGTTTATTCTACTAACTGGTCAGATGACGATTGCGTGGAAAAAAATGTGAACAGTGAATTCGGTCTTCTGTTTTGGCTTGGAGCATTCTGGCGTCTCTTTCATTTGCATTGTTGTATTTGTACTCTCGAATACGAATCAGTATGTTCATCCGTAACGATCATCAGATTTATCTTTTTTTTGTCTTTGGCTCAGAAAGTTAACTGTCAATCTAGAAAATCCATTCTTGGGTCTGAATATTTTCAAGTATTTTTTTTGGAGCAATTTTTCATTTTGGGGTTTCTACTACAGTCAATGCTGGTTTTTCAACCATAATCCGTTCCAGAAACCTGTTTGAAACCTGATTTGGTTGAAAACCGATACATTTCCCAATATAATCAATGCAATTATTGTCTGTGTTTTTATTTTTTAATCCTGATTACAATACAATACAATCTCGAACAATACAAACATGCATGCTCACAATGGAATGCTACGCCAGGATAAGGCGTCTGTCACAATGAAACGCGACACAAACGCGTCATATTATACAGTCAAATTTACATCTTGCATGTAGAGCAGGGGTGTCAAAGTCATTTTTTGCCGCGGGCCACATTGTAGTTATGGTTTCCTCTCGAGGGCCGTTATGAATTTGGGGAACCCATTAGAATGTTTAAATCCCTTCAAATATTACATATAGAGCACACAGCAAATTAATGAATAACTCGTTTTTAAATCTGAAGTCAAGAATACTGACTTTTATTGTGGTTGACATCCAAAAATATGAAAATTTGCCTCAGATTTTAGCAATCATCATGGAATTTAACAAGTTTGATTTGCTTTCGCGGGCCGAAAAAAATGATGTGGTGGGCCGGATTTGGCCCGCGGGCCTTGACTTTGACACCTGTGACGTAGAGGATAACGCGTACGCCGGATTGCGTTGACGTGCTCCTCTAATGACTCCGCAAATGTTGGAGGATTCCTTGTTTGGAGGTTTTTTTTGAATCTGATGAAACAATGACTCGCCGTTCGCAATGAATCTTTCTGCGCTTGATCTTCTCTTCGCTACAGTTACTTACGGAGCGTGCACACATTTTTTTTTTACGCCATCTCCGCCTTAACAAACAAACATCATAGTGCGTCACTAGCCCGCGGGCAGTCGCTAACATGTCTGTCTGTCAGCCGTTCCCATGATTCTGACGCTCTGCTTGTGTTTGCCGTTCGCTTTGGCTCGCACTACGTTTCCCAAGGCTCTTTTGTGAAGAGGAGGCGTGTGAGAGCGAGCTATTTTAAGAGTGGCATGTTGGAGAAAGCCCTTGACCTGGTTTATCCTTTCAGCGGTGAGGTAGAGGGGCCGGGGGGGAGTGGAAAGCATGACAACATGGACGTGGGCTTTCGCGAATGCACCCACCCCCCAACCCCATCCCAGTTTCGCATGAAGCTGTTCGTTTTTACATCAGCGTCAGCGCTGAGCGCCAACGCGTATGTGGAACTGTCGCGGCTTGGAATTGAAGCTGATTTATGTGGGACGGGAGATGTGAGACAATCTCTTTTCATCAATGGATGCTCCAGCTTCGTGTTTGCTTTCAACATTTAGCTTGTAGTAGACGTGCCCATTCCACCATGATATCCCTGATCCACTGCTGAAAATGACACTTTGATCCTCTCCTCTTTCATCGAGAACTGTTTCATGTCACAAAGAAGGGTACACAAAGTGCTGAAGAATAAATGACTGCGTGTCTTGCAATGTACAATACACATTATATAGCTCTTTAACGACCGCTGTAGCTATAACAAAGAACTTAACATGGACAGCTATCAAAAATAAAGCAGTCACAAAGATGGGAGTGAAACCAAGATTAAGATCATTACACAAAAACACAAGATGACACGCATGAAAATAAACGATCATCCCAGACGATTTAAGCTATGCTTTTTTTTTGTCTACATGGCAAACGGTAGTTTCGCAGCACTCGCCCGCCGTATTTTTCCTGAATGCCACACGGAATGCGGATTCTTCCGTGTGTCGCATGAAGTTCGGTGGGCACAAAGTTGCAGCCACTGTTTTTCCACCAAACATTGATGTATTGTGTTTTGGTGCGTAGGCACTGCTATCACTAATACACAATAGCAGCCTTGATCCGGCAGAGCCGCTGCCATTTTTTTCTGCTACCACCCCCACCCCCCTTTCCCCCCATGCCTTCTATTAATTGCCAAGCACGCCATCCTCTGTTGTGTTGCGCCGATTTAACCCCTTGACACTTATCCGCGTCTATATTTGAATCCACATGCACGTGCTTAATTCATGTCTTTTTAATTCATCGATTGCCAACATGACGTCATGGGACGCAGTGTGATATTTGTTTTGCTTGATTCCACCTTCTTTGCTCTTTACCCCCCCCCCCCCCTACTATTAAAGAGGTTTTCCAATCGTGCATGGCGGTGCTAATAACACACGGAGCGGTTCTGGTGAAATAGTTGACGCCAATTAGTGAAAGGTTAAAAGATCCAAGACTGCCGCCCACCGCACACACCACCCCCCTTTATTTTATTTTACCTCATGCCATTTGAGTGTATAACTACCTCACTCTTAGCGGTCCGTCAGCAATCTACCAACAATACTGCTCCACATGACTTCAGCTGTGCCCCCCCCCCCCTCACCCCCCACCTCAGCCCCTTGCCTGCCTTCTCTAAGGGCTTACATTTCTAACGAGGGACCATATCCGTCGTCAGGATAGGAATAGAACATGATATAAATAAAGCCGAAGGGGGATGGTGGGTGCAATAGAGGCGGCGAGACCCAGTCAAAGCAATATTGGTGGGAGGGACGGAGCATGTGGGGCGAGGAAGGAAGGGGAGACAAGCAGCAGTAGATCGGCGGGAGGGGGGGGGGCGGCTGAGTCTCATGCCGCGCAAGAGCTATGCAACTTCTTGGCAGCGTTTCAGAGAGGAGCCACAGAAGCTCGGGGAAGCAAGCAGACATATTGAGACAAGGATGGCCCCCATGTCGCACAAAACCTAGTTCCTCGCACCATGGTCGGGAGGTACCTCTCCACAGGTATTCGGCAGAAGATCGCTCGCTCTTTCCATTGCCGTCCTCGATTCTTCTGCTGCGTGGTTGTTTTTGCGGCTCACGAACGGGGTCTTGAAGCTTGCGGCGGGAGTGTGTCGCGGGGACGCGTTGTGCTATGTATATGACATGGAGTGTGAAGCTTGCATGCTTTTACATCATACAGGCAGAGGCGGGCGGTAGCTCAGAGTCCTTGTTTGGCTCAAATTCAGGACTGAGAAAATGGCGGTCCTGCTCCTCTCACTTGGAGTGACGCTACAGAAAGACTGCATGCTGTTGTTTCAGAAACACAGTGCCCTCTTTTCGCTCCGACGCCGCTACCTCTCTCTCCCTACTTCAGTTTGCGGGCTTTAAAAAGTATGCGACCGCAGAGTGCAATGTGATTGTGTCCTACGTATTGCGATGAAAGCTCGTCTTTGCATGTCAGCTTCACTCGCACGTAAACAGTCGCAACAGTCGGAGTGGGAAGGAGTTGATGATGTGGCGTCACGGTGACCAATGCACAGACCAGACTTTATTTTGTGTAAGCATCTATCTGAAGTTCTGGAGAGGAAATTCTGACAGAATATTATTTTGAGTTGTCAGAGCAGTTTTACAGGCAGATAAGGAGGCTCTTGTGTACGTGCTAGCATAGAGACAAGTCATGTGTCATGGCAATCTGAGGTAATTATGACTGACTGCCTTACTGATGAAAAGAGGTTAAGGACGTCTCACGTTTCTGGCTAGTGCTACTGATAATTTCAGTGACAGTTCGGAAACCAATTACTAGCGTCTACGCATCTGCACTTACGGTGTCAAATGAAAAATACATTCAAACATTGTTGTCTTAGTTGCGGTTGAGGTGAAAGTCTCCACAAGTTAATTGTCATTAATTTGCTACGTTCATTTCTATCTCATGAAAGATGATTGGTGCTGGAATTAGAAAAAAAGGAAGAAAGAAAACCAGACAATGAGTCGCATGTTTTTGATGTGATTGGCCAAATCATGCACATTTATCTTTACATTGATTCACTTAAATAATTGTTTTGAAAAATGTGAAAGGTCTGACAGTGAATGTCAGTGACTCTGTTTCAGGATTTGCGTGTTTTTTACTTGTAGAGCTTGTGATACAGAACAGAACTGGGCTCGTTACGTCGCCATGTTATTTCAGGTCCTATGTGGGTGTGATTATGGACCTAACCCGAAGCATCTTCCTTAGCCCCCTATCATATGTAATTTCTTTCTCTCTTCTGTTTATTTCTTCCAATGCAGAACTGCCTCCACAGAGCAGCCAGGGAACCCAGTATGATAATCCCCTTTGGGGACACCTGCCAGGTGACAGGAGTGCCACAAATCCTGCAACTTCCGCGAATACAAGTTGCAGCGAAGAACTGATCATTGACCAGAAGGACACAGAGGCTTGGCCTTCTATTACTCTTAGCCAGAATAAGGCCACTCAAGGAAGATGCTCTTTGGAGTCTGACCCTGGTCACTCGACCAGCAGCAGTAGCACTTGTAGTACCAGTAGTAACGGTGGTAGTAGTAGTAGTAGTAGTAATATTAATCGTGGTTGGTGTAGTACGATTATGGCCACAGGGGCCAATAGCCAGACAGGCCACTTCCCTGTCAACCACCTAAGTAGTAAGGCCAGCACTGGACATAGCCCCGCCAATCATACTGGAACCAACATGCACTCAAGCCAGGTTGCAGCCAATCGCTGGGGCTCTGGGTCTGGACCATCTCAGTCCTCAGTGAGCAGTGAAGGGAAAAATGACAGTCCAGTAGGAGGGGGAAGCAGCCGGGGTTGGGGCGCTTCGTCATCTTCCAACACCAACTGTAACTTGAACTTGAACCCTAATGCTAATCCATCTGCATGGCCCGTGTTGGGCCATGACGTGGGTGCAGCAGGGGCAGGCAGCTCAGGGGGAGCCAACAGTGTTTCACTCCCTCAAAGTACACCAAACTTCTGTAATCCTACTGGCCCCCCACCATCCCAGACCAGCATCTATACTGCAGCCAACACTAACAGTAACTCCTCGGGTATTGGCAGTGCCTGGGGGGGCATAATGACCTCTGATGCATCAGAGTCGCAACCTTCGCCATCCACAAATGTGTCTTTCAGTTCAGAACCTCAGAACCTTAAAACTGATGGACCAAATCACATGAATAAGCAGGAGCTACAGAGTCCCACTCACCACTTGCCAAGTTGGGGCAATGCATCCGTTGGCCTGGGTGCGATGGGTCAACAGTCATCAGGGGCCAAGCAGGTTAATGGAGAAGATAATTCTTCTGTATGGGGAGTTGACGGCGAGTCAAAGACACCGTCATCGAAAGAGTTATCTGGCTGGGACTCTGGCTGGGGCCAGGGTGGAAACGGATCAGGAAATTCTGGAGGCTGGGGTGAACAAACTGGTGGAGACTGGGGCAAAAAGCAAACTGACGATGCCCAAGGAAGCTGGGATGGCCCCGGCTCTCCTCCGCAGGACCCACCGACTAGTTCTTGGAACAGAGCTGTGAGCACGACCGGTGCCAGTGAGGGAAGCAGTGACAGTATGGAAGGACATCCCAGGTCCAAACACCGTTCATCCACGGATACCTCTGCTCCTCTGATTCCCGCCCAGGATCTTGACCCCAGGGTGTTATGTAATACAGGATGGGGACAGATCCCCGTTCGCCAGCACACGTCGTGGGACATGGAGAACACTAAAGCCAAGAATGACAGTGCCACGGAATCCTGGGACTCTCGAACCAGTCCTGATCCCCAGGGGCCTTCCAATTCTAACATGGGTCCCCCACAAAGAACTGACACTGGGATCAAAACTGAGGTGCCTGCTTCTCAGGGAGGTTCGGGTTGGGGAGGAAATATAGCTGCTAGCAACCAGTCCAACTCTGGCTGGGGAGATCAACCCAACACCGTTAAGCCCCCGAGTGTTCCAGGTGGCTGGGGAAATCTACCAAAAGGAGTTCCAACCTCCACCATCCCAAAGAATAGTGGTCAGTCTTGGGGTGAAGAGAGGTCAACAGGGAGGGAGGACTCTCACGGCATGCCAACAAACCAGAATTGGGGAGAACAGCCTAAAGCATCCCACAGCTGGGGCAATAGTGGACGGAGCAACTCTGCAAATGACTGGGGAGATCCCGAAGAGAGAAAAAGGAACCCACCCACGTCTGGCTGGGAGGGAGAAACAGGGGGCTATAAGGAAACTCCTCGAGGCTGGGGTTTGCATTCAGCGGGGCAAGGGATTCCGGGCGCTGGAGGCAAAGCGGGCTGGGGAGACCCTGTTAGTCCGCGTCACAGCGGCCCTCCCCAGGGCTGGGCAGGCAAATCTCAGGATGGACCCAGTGGTGGTATTGGAGGGGGCATCAGCTCTTGGAGTGGCTCGGGCCCCGTGAAGCAGGGCTGGACTGGGAGTAAGCAGGAATCCTTTGCTGAACCGACAGGTTGGGAAGAGCCGTCACCGCCCTCAATCCGGCGCAAGATGGAGATAGACGATGGCACCTCCGCCTGGGGTGATCCCGGTACCTATAACAAATCCGTCAACCTGTGGGACAGAAACAATCCCGGAATGTCCAAAGCTAAAGCTCCTACCGGTGGCAATAGCACCATTCATCCCCATTCTCACAAACACGCTTATCAAGGACCACCTGCACCTTTACAAAGCCACCCCCAGAGTTCGCAAAACCCAGGACCCACCAGTGGGCCCATGGATCCTGTTTTGCAGCACCAGTCGGGGTCATCGCACAACAGGGGCCCCATGAGCGGTCAGGGTAAGATCACATCCTATTTTATTTTGCATTATATATAATACAGTGATACCGAGGCTTACGAACGCTTTAGCTAATGAACTTTTCACCTTACGAACGTTAAATTCGCGAGAATATAATCTTGGTATACGAACTATATGTCGGGAAACACACGGAACGCCACAATTACTGATGTGTCGTTCGGGAACGAGCCAGTTCTTGGATCTCTTGAAATGGCAGCCAGCTTTTTTTTTATTCCCCGCCCCCAGTCTTCGGTCAAAGCCGCACGTGATTGGTCAAGATCCGTGGTATAGGAGGCAGGCGACACACGCAGCAGTGAGCGGGGGGCGGGATTACAGAAACACAGAGCTGCACATGAACAGGAAAGGCAGACGACAGAGCCTGAAACAAAAAAAAACAAAAGTGACAAGAAACAAGCAAAAGTGAAAAGGTGAGAACTCATTTCAACTTTATTGATAGTTCAAAGGCAATGTATAGACTGCAAGGTTCAAATATCCCATCAATCAGCCTCCACAAATAACCCGCTCAAGCCATCTGTACAATTTGTAGAGATCATACAAGCAAGGGAGCCAGCTATTAATAAAATTTCTAGTGTGTTTGCCTGCATCTGCATCTTTTGCAATATCACAACTTCTAAAATGTACAACCCAGAGCTCCTTGAGACACTTTATGCAAAAAGCTATCCATTCCATCAAGCCATCAACGACCATCACAAAGATAAATAAAACGACTTTATTATACAGTACAGTTTATTTCTTTAATTATACCAAGGTAGCACATTTATTATACATAAAATAAGGTATATTTTGTGTAGTTTTACGGATTAGAAAATTAGAAAGTAGAAAATGATTTTTTATGGGGACCTGGGAACGGATTATTCTCATTTTAATGGTTTCCTATGGGAAATAAATTTTTGGGATACACACTTTTCGCCTAACACCCATCTTACACGTTTCTGGGAACCAATTAAGTTCGTTAGCCAAGGTATAGCTGTAATTGTTTGTGGCATTGATGAGGCTTCTTCTCCCAGATGCTGTGTTAATTTACCATTTAATGATCAATAGATGTCAACCACAAAAGATGGTCACTTGGTAAGGGCAGTGCGCCGTTAAGCTCCAAGCTGGTGATAGACTTAAAGATAATATCTTGACCTTGCCGCCCTTTTTGGATTTACATCTAATTAGCTATCCAAATGAGATAAGCGGCGCACTCCAATTTCTTGGCGTTTCTCCTCACGTGGCACAATATTGGGCATGTTCCTCTTTGCCTTGCAAAACACGAGGGAGCCAAAGGAAGTCCAGGAATGGTGTTTACAAAGCGCTTTTTGACCAAATAAAAATCGCCAGAAACATTTGAAGCTCTATCGGAAGTCCGCGATCAGAGTATATGCGCCTCCCAGCAGTCAGCAGTCGAGGAGAAAGTCCTGAGATCAACCCTGGTGGAACAGATGCCCCCTGCTGTTTAGCACTTAATTCTGCGTGCTCTTTGCATAGCTGCAGTCAACGGAAAACCACTTTATGAGAGGATCTGAGCCAGCTGTGTGCTAAATGTGCTGCACTGTACAAATCATTGGTTCTGTCAAACTGGAAATGAAGCAGCCTTCACGTCACGCTCTCTTCCTGCACGAAACTCTGCCTGGCACAGGTACAGGCACACTGGCGATACTGCTACTGTCATGCCAAGACTGACCGGGCTGTGCCAATTCTTAAATGGCCATTTTCCCCCTTCTGTCAACCATCCTGTTCAGCTAAACATTCATTTATTGCTTCCCGCTGAGAAAAATTGATAAAATAAATTGGTTGATGTTGTCAATTAGGCGTTAGGCAAGAAAATAGGAATACAGTGATACCTCGGACCTTATGAGATTTTCGGTTGACGAACGTTAAATTTATTAAAATTTAACCTTGGCATACAAACTATTTTTCCACAATGAGTGATGTGTCGTTCGTGAACGAGCCCGTTCTCCTCACTAGAAAATGGCATCCGATTGGGTTTTGTCCTCTATTCCCCGCCCCCAGTCTTCGGTTAAAGCCACGTGATTGGTCAAGAACGCAGCAATGGGGGGGATTAAACATTAAAAAGACAGGCAGACGACAGAGAGAGTGTGACAAAATGGATATTAAAAATGGAAATTTGGACTCGTTACTACTTTGACAGTTCAAAGGCAGAGTGTAGACTGCAAGGTTAAAATATCCCATCAATCAGGCTCCACACGTAACCCGCACAAGCAATCTGTACACTTGATGCAAAAGGCTATCAACCCAGCTAAACAGAATACAATAGATGAGGAACTAGGTAAAATTATCGCAGAGAAAGCACCTACAAGGGATCATTCCTCAAGATGGTGCAAGAAGAAGGCTTTGTTCCTCATGGTGAACGGCCACTCTATTCCATCAAGCCAACAACCATCACAAAGGTAAATAAAACGACTTTATTATACTGTACAGCTTATTTATTTAATTATAATACCATAGCAGATTTATTATACATAGAATAAGGTATATTTTGTGTAGTTTTCAGGGTTAGAAAATTAGAAAGTAGAAAATTATGTTTTATGGGGACCTGGGAACGGATTATTCTCATTTTAATGGTTTCCTATGGGAAATTAATTTTTGGAAGACACACTTTTCACCTTAAATACTCTGTCTGGGAACCAATTAAGTTCATAAGCCAAGGTATCACTGTATAATCAATAAAATCACTTTGTCCCCGATGAATTTTTTTACTATTAATTTTTCTGCATCTATCAGGCTGGGGAGAACTTCCCAGCTCCCACACCAAACCCGACAGTTCCTGGGGGGAAACGCCACATTCAGTCAACGTGGACAACGGTACATCTGCTTGGGGAAAAGCAAGTGGGGGCCCCACGGGCTGGGGCGACGGCACCCAAGACAACTACAGTAGGGGCAACCCTGCCATGACAGGTCCAGCTTGCAAACCAGGTACACCCCCCCCCCCCCCAATAAAATGACAAACTGAAGAAGACTCAAGTCGAGTCAAGGCCATTCTCTTGTACCGTACCTTGTACAGTGAGACCTCAACTTACGAACTTAATTGGTTCCCAGACAGAGTATGTAAGGTGAAAAGTGTGTATCTCAAAAACAAATTTCCCATAGGAAACCATTAAAATGGGAATAATCCGTTCCCGGGTTTCCATAAAATATACTTTTCAACTAAATAAGCCTTAAAACTACACACAACATACCTTATTCTATGTATAATAAATGTGCTATTGTATTGTAATGAAAGAAATACACTGCATTGTATCATAAAGTCACTTTATTTACATTTGTGATGGTCATTTATGGCTTGATGGAATGGCGTTGGAGGTCGAAGGTCAAAGGGAATTGCTGTTTGGAAAGAGAGGCGCATTACATGACGACTGTAATTAAATAAATAAACTGTGCTGTAAAATAAAGTTTTATTTACCTTTGGATTGGATTGGATATGCCTTTATTAGTCTCACAGTGGAGAAATTTACATTTCACAGCAGCAAAGTGATGCTTTTTGATGGTCGTTGATGACTTATGGAAGGAGAGTCACCTTCCATAAGGAGTGTTGGTAACTTAACCTCTGGTGCTGTTCGGTCGTGTGATTCCGCCGAAGATCACTCCGCCAGTGTATTATGAAAATAGTGGTTATTATAAGGTTTAATTTTCATAAATTTGACGTTTGTAAGACAAAAAGTTTTGTAAATTGAGGTGTTTGTAAGTTGAGGTCTCACTGTATTACCACAAAACTACCCTGCCCCCTAGTGACCGACAGATGTATTACACGATCCCCTTTTTTTAACACCCCTTTTTTCCCCCAGCCCCCAAACCTATGCAAGACGGATGGGGAGGTGGTGGCGGTGAAGAGTTGATCCTCTCCGGAGGTCAGTGGGATGCGGAGGACGGGGACATGTGGAACAACACCACTTCCCAGGAGAGCAACTCTTCCGCTAACTCTTGGGGAAACGCAGCCAAAAAGATCCCACAAAAGGCACGAGGACATGTTCGGAAAAAAAAAATCGAGTGTGTACTTGTTATTAGTAGTTATTGACTGTAATGTTCTGACATTTTAGGTCAAAGTTCCGGGGAAGGCAGAAGATACCTGGATTATGAATCGTCTTACCAAACAACTCACAGACATGGGCTTCCCGGTGAGGCAATGTCGTGATTCGCTTTCATCCCTTTTAAAGATTCTCGTTTTTGAGAACCCTTACTGTCCTCCACTCGAACACAAATGCATGAGTCTACGTAAGCTCTCAGTTGTACAAAAGTGGTCCATCGATGAAAAGGTTTCTTCAGCCGTCATCTGTACTTCTTTGAAGATGTCAGATGTTTCGTTCCTCATCCGAAAAGCTTCGTCAGCGAACTAAATTTGTGCTGGTAACCCTATATACATCCCTAATAGCCAGGGGTGGCGGTGTCAGACCTCTGATTTGAACCTTAGAGCAGGGACCACCTCTGGCCAGAGCTACCAGCGCAAATTTTGTTCGCTGACGAAGCTTTTCAGATGAGGAGCGAAACGTTTGAAGGTGTCGGTTCAAAGAAGTACAGATGATGGTTGAAGAAATCTTTTCATCGACAAATACGTGAGGAAATTCACACGCCTTGTGACACGCTCCCCAGCGGGATCCGGCAGAGGAGGCTTTAAAGAGCAACAACATGAACTTGGACCAGGCCATGAGTGCCCTCCTGGAGAAGAAGACCGAACTGGACAAGCGGGGGATGGGGATGGCCGGACACGACTATAACAACGGACTTCTCAACAAACCCCTGAGCTGCCCTCGACCTCAGCTTCTCTCCAAAGAACCTCCTTCGGATCCCCGCTCATCCTTCATGGATAAAGTGAGTCAAATATATACGTCCTTCTCATTGAAAAAAAAACTCATCCAGCTTCTTGTCAGGCTCATGGCAATAAACTTATTAACTTATTATCATTTGCTAGCAATTTGCTATCAGCTATCTATCTAGCTAGCTAGTCACTATCTAGCAGGCTGGCTATCTAGCTAGGTATCTGTTGGCTATTGATTGGCTAGCTAGCTAGCTTTCTGTCGATTTCAGTTACTTCCGGGTTGAGTGAACGCTGACGCGTGTGTCTGCCGTTGCTCACCCACAGAAAAACTTGTCCTGTAAAGTGACTGAGAGTTTTGAAAGGCGCTTATAAATGAAATTTATTATTATTATTATTATTATTATTATTATTATCATTTGCTATCTATTAGCTATCTGGCTGGATAGCTAGCTATCTAGCTATCTAACTATTCACTATCTAGCTTCCTGGCTATCTAGCTAGGTATCTATTGGCTATTGATTGGCTAGCTAGCTAGCTTTCTATCGATTTGAGTTACTTCCGGGTTGAGAGTTTTGAAAGGCGCTTTTAAATGAAATTTATTATTATTATTATTATTATCATTTGCTATCTATTAGCTATCTGGCTGGCGAGCTAGTTATTTGCTATCTATTAGCTATCTGGCTGGATAGCTAGCTATCTAGCTATCTAACTATTCACTATCTAGCTTCCTGGCTATCTAGCTAGGTATCTGTTGGCTATTGATTGGCTAGCTAGCTTTCTATCGATTTGAGTTACTTCCGGGTTGAGTGAACGCTGGCGCGTGTGGCTGCCGCTGCTCACCCACAGAAAAACTTATCCTGTCAAGTGACTGAGAGTTTTGAAAGGCGCTTATAAATGAAATGTATTATTATTATTATTATTATTTGCTAGCAATTTGCTATCTATTAGCTATGTGGCTGGTAAGCTAGTTATTTGCTATCTATTAGCTATCTGGCTGTCTAGCTAGCTAACTATTCACTATCTGGCTTCCTGGCTATCTAGCTAGGTATCTGTTGGCTATTGATTGGCTAGGTAGCTAGCTTTCTATCGATTTGAGTTACTTCCGGGTTGAGTGAACGCTGGCGCGTGTGTGCTCACCCGCAGAAAAACTGATCCTGTAAAGTGACCTTAAGAGTTTTGAAAGGCGCTTATAAATGAAATGTATTATTACTATCATAAAACGTCAATTGTTTGTCCAGCAAATGCAGAGTGGAATGTTCGGTGGTGGAGCCGCACAAGCCCGGGCCATGCCCCAGCCGCCTCCTCAGCCGCCAGTGCCGCCTCTCGGCTCCTCTCAGCCTAGTCTACGCGCTCAAGTGCCTCAGTTTCTTTCCCCTCAGGTAGATACACGGAAATATTTGAAAAACAAGCTCCCGGTCACAAACGCCGCGAACACCTCAGCGCCGTGCGTTCTTTTGGTATTTTTTAACGTGAGGCGATTGTGTTGATCCGCAGGTTCAAGCACAGCTCTTACAGTTTGCAGCAAAAAACATTGGTCTGAATCCTGCACTTTTAACCTCGCCAATAAACCCTCAACATATGACCCTTCTGAATCAACTCTACCAGCTGCAACTGGTGGGCGTCATTTTCGACTTATTATACATCTCGATGATTAAAAAGCGTCACTTTCTCCGTGTTTACCCGCGAGAATGAAACTCTGGTTGACTTTTACAGGCTTACCAGCGTTTACAAATTCAGCAGCAGATGTTACAGGCACAGCGCAACGTTTCTGGACCCATTCGACAACAAGAGCAACAAGTTAGTTGAAACTATTCTTTGTTTGTCGCCATATTTTCACACTGATCACGTGAACATCTCAGACGTTTCAATTGTGAGAAGCAAGGGAAGAAAAAAAACTATATATCGGGCTATCTATTGAGCTATCGAGCTATCTAGCAAGCTAGCTAGAGAGCTATCGAGCTCGCTAGCGAGCAATTGGGCTAGCTAGAGAGCTATCGGGCTCGCTAGCGAGCAATTGGGCTAGCTAGAGAGCTATCGGGCTCGCTAGCGAGCAATTGGGCTAGCTAAAGAGCTATCGGGCTAGCTAAAGAGCTATTTGACTAGCGAGCTTTCCGGCTAGCTATAAAGCTATCGAGCTAGCTATAGAGCGATTGATATAGCTATAGAGCTAGTTGTGTTAAGTTCATACTGTCTACTTGTTATCTAATTTACAACAGATTAGTTTCTAACTCTCTGTAAGAAAAGAATCTGGTTTAAATTAGCTATAGAGCTATCAAACTAGCTATAGATCTATCGAGCTAGCTATGGAGCGATTGAGATAGCTATCGAGCTAGCTATAGAGCAGTTGTGTTAAGTTCATACTGTCTACTTGTTATCTAATTTACAAAAAATTAGTTTCTAACTCTGTAAGAAAAGAATCTGGTTTAAATTAGCTATAGAGCTATCAAGCTAGCTATGGAGCGATTGAGACAGCTATAGAGCTAGTTGTGTTAAGTTCATACTGTCTAGTTATCTAATTTACAACAGATTATTTTCTTACTCTGTAACAAAAGAATTCTTTTCTTACTCTATGTAAGAAAAAAATCTGGTTTAAATTAGCTATAGAGCTATCAAGCAAGCTATAGATCTATCGAGCTAGCTATGGAGCGATTGCGATAGCTATCGAGCTAGCTATAGAGCTAACTGTGTTAAATTCATACTGTCTACTTGTTATATAATTTACAACAGATTCTTTTCTTACTTTCTGTAATAAAATAATCTGTTGTAAATTAGCTATTGAGCTAGCTATAGAGCTTTTGAGCTATCTATAGAGCTATCGACCTAGCTATAGGGCTAGCTAGCTATCTACTGCTTCTTGTTACCTATCTTGCTAGCTAGCTAGCTCGACAAACTGGGACATAGAGAATAGTTTTGAAAGGCGCTTTTTTTGACAACGATACTAGTGCAGCGTGTTCTACCGGAAACAAATTCCTTGTGTGTTCTACATACTTGGCAATAAAGATGATTCTGATTCTGATGATTCTGATTCTGATTCTGATTATAAATGAAATCTATTATTATTATTATTATTATAGATGAAAAGACATGGAAAGAAATAAGTGGATGTAGAATTAGAAATAAATAGATCCAATATTTTTCTGTGATCATTCCAGGTCGCACGTACAATCAATAACATGCAGCAGCAAATCCAACAGCACCAGCGTCAGTTGGCGCAGGCTCTGTTAATGAAGCAGCAACAGCAACAGCAGCAGCCTCCCCACTCCCACACGGGCCTTCATCACGGCGGGACCAAATCCACCCTCGATTTATTTCCAGGCCACCCCCAACCTCCGGGCCACCCCGACCTGCAGACCAAAGAGCCACAATCTACTCAAAACACATACAGCCCCTATTCGCTCTGTAAGTGATTTTTTTTTTTTTTTTTGGGGGGGGGGGGGCGACTTTGGATGCATGAAAGCTGTGAAATTGTGCGATTTTATATATACACTGTACATATATGTGTGTGCGGGGGGCGGAGTTACCTAGTAACCTTACGTATTTTAAGTTTTTCTGTGGGTAAGCAGTGGTAGCCACATGTGTCAGCGTTCACTCAACCCTGAATAACTCAAATGACAAAAAGGTAGCTTGCTAGATCATAGATAGCTAATAGATAGCCAGACACCTAGCCAAAAGATAGCCAGCCAGAATTCTAATAGATAGCCAATAGATAGACAGCTAATATATAGCCAGCTAGCTAGCCAGATAGCTAATAGATAGCCAGCTAAACTAGCTAGCTAATAGATATCCAATAGATAGCTAGCTAGCCGGATAGATATTTAGCTAGATAGCTAACTAGCTAGCTAATAGATATCCAATAGATAGATAGCTAGCCGGATAGATAGTCAGCTAGATAGCTAACTAGCTAGCTAATAGATGTCCAATCATTGTGAAATTGTTAGAAAACAACGTCGTCTCTCTTTCTTTCTCCCCAGCTGGACTGAATCCAAACATGAATGTAAACTGCATGGACGTGGGCATGTCGATGAAGGATTCACCCCAGCCTCAGTCTCGCCTGTCACAGTGGACGCACCCCAACTCTATGGAAAGCCTCTCTGGGGGCTCCTCACCCTTGGAGCCCAATTTAAGCAAACATGGTGAGGAATGAGAACCATCGCTAAAGAATTGTCGCGCTGTAATTGTTCCAAACTGGCGTTTTGAGTCAAGTTGACATGTTTTGTTCCATCACAGGTACCACGCTAGGCCCCCCCGGGAAGCCTCCTCAGCTGGATGACTCCTACAGTCCCTATAACCTGATGTCCACCTCCGAGTCTACCACCAGTCCTCTCGTGGCCCAGGACAGTTGGGCTCAAGGGAAGGGCGGTAGTGAGAAAATACCCAATGGGACCAACATCAACTGGCCGCCAGGTGCGAAAAACGTTGTTGTCGCCGCTTAAATAACCAACCCGCTCAAATACAGTGATACCTCGGTTTACGAACCCCTTGGCTTACGAACTTTTCGGTTTACGAACGTTAAATTTATGAAAATTTAACCTTGGCATACGAAGTATTTTTCGGGATACACACGGAGCTGCCACAATGAGTGATGTGTCGTGCGCGAACAAGCCCGTTCTCTTAACAAGAAAATGGCAACCGTCTTGTTTTGGTCCTTTATTCGCCGCCCCCAGTTGTCGGTTAAAGCCACATGATTGGTCTAGAACGCAGCAGTGAGGGGAGGTGGTTTAAACATGAGAGACAGGCAGACGACAGAGAGAGAGTGACAAAATGGATAGAAAACTGTGAAATTTGGACTTGTTTCAACTTTGATAGTTCAAAGGCAAAAGTGTAGACTGCAAGGTTAAAATATCCCATCAATCAGGCTCCAAAATAAATAATAATAATAATAAATAACCCACACAAGCCATGTTTACACTTGATGCAAAAACCTATCAACCTAAACAGAACAGAATTGATGAGGAACTAGATAAAATTATCGCAGAGAAAGCACCTACAAGGGATTTCCTCAGGATGGTGAAAGAAGGCTACGTTCCTCATCAAGTGTTTAATGCTGATGAAACCGGCCACTCCATTCCATCAAGCCGTCAACGACCATCACTAAGGTAAATAAAACGACTTTATTATATAGTACAGTTTATTTCTTTAATTATAATACCATAGCACATTTATTATACATAAAATAAAACGGTATATTTCGTGTAGTTTTAAGGCTTAGAAAATTAGAAAGTAGAAAATTATGTTTTATGAAGACCTGGGAACGGATTATTCTCATTTTAATGGTTTCTTATGGGAAATTATTTTTTGGGATACACACTGTTCGCCTTACACACTGTCTGGGAACCAATTAAGTTCGTAAGCCAAGGCATCACTATATTTGACTTTTTGCACAGAGTTCTGCCCAGGCGTACCCTGGAAGGGTCTCCAGAATATCGACCCGGAGACGGATCCTAACATGACGCCCGGTAGCGTCCCAAGCGGTCCCACCATCAACACTAACATCCAAGATGTCAACCGCTACCTGCTACGAGACAGAAGTGCAGGTGAGATTTGAAACTTTGCACTATAGTCGATCGACATTGTTTTTTTTTTTTTTTTTTTTTCAATCGTCCATCTTGAATTAACGATTGCAAAGCGCCGTTAGTTTGCTTCTTTGTTCTTTTTCTTGCCCATTCTTCTGTTTAACTCATTCACTGCCATTCCTGAATTGTATTCAGGAATTGAAAATATGACGTGGAGCGCCATTCCCGAATGTGTTCGTTTTTCTTGTGAGGGGGTGCCGATAAAGCGCTGGTTAGACCTCTGGCAATGCTTTTTCATATCCACAAGGTTCCACATTTTCATTTTGTACAGCCGTCCCATACTTGCACCTCATATTACTTCTACTTCTTTCTTTCCTTTCCTCTTCCTTTCATAACTTTGCTGCTGTGTTACTTCCGGCTAGCATGAACGCTGGCGCGAATGGCTGCCGTTGCTCACCCACACAAACAAAAAAAAAATTCCAGTGACTGAGTCCTTGAGAGTTTTGAAAGACGCTAAGAAATTAGATATATTATTATTATTATTATTATTACTCCAGAACCAAAAAAACTAGAAATTAACTTTTTTTTAAGGTTTCTTATGCTGCATTGAATGTTTATGTAGTTGATAGAAATATAGACGGAAAAGAAGTTATCATATTTAAAAGTTTCATGCTTCCGAACACAAGGCCCACAATGGAAGCACAGGAAACCTGGGGTCAATCTGAGTTGAACAGACACAGTGTGTTAAACTGTCGTCTTCATGTAGGAGATCTGGCCTTGAACTAATTTAGTTTAATTTATTTAATTTTGGTAAACTCCTTGGCAGGAAGAGATAATTAGCCAGGCTACAAATCTGTCGGTTCATAGAAAGGACAACCAATTAAACGGTCTATCTTCTGTTTGTTTATGGATGTTGGTGCCGAATCTATCACTTCAATTTGCATATACTCTTAATAAATAGCTGCAGAAGTTGGGCGTTGGTCATGAATGGCTAAGTCCCCTGCCGGCAGTAAAAGACAATCTTCTTGTCTTTGAGCCTTTGTTCAGCATGTCCGAACAAACATCTCTGACAGTAGTCAATATTCTGTGGCTCTTGGAATTTGAGTGAAAATGACAAAAACCCTGGCACTGGAGTGAACACATGTTTTTGCACATCATCCGGCAGTGAATGAGTTAAAGTTGCTTCTCCAATCATTGTTTGTACTCTTGAATTCTGTTCTTAGCGTTTCTCGTGACTTTTTCCTTTTATGCCATTTTCTCTTTGCTGCTTTCCTCCCCTTTTTTTGTTCTTTTTGTATTTTATTTTGTTTCATTTTTGTCCTTGTTCGTGCGCCACCGCCGCCTCCATGGCCTCAGGCTCTTCCCCCACTTCATCTCAGAACGAGGCTCAGCCTCCTTCCTCTGATTGGTCAGTCAGTGCCTACACTAGCTCATTCAGTCTATCATCCCCGGAGACAGACGAACCAGGTACATGGCTCACCGATAACACCCCCCGTCGCCCCCTCCCCATATCGCAGCGGATAAACAACTACAAATCAAAACTGCAATACCTGTATTACAACATCGCAACCCCCCCCCCCCCACCACGTTCACTGGAAAGCACCCCCAGCCTGCCTGTCGAGTCATCCCACTTGATTAAATGGGACTGGTTAAAAAGCTTGCCTTTTCCTGCAGTGCACCCCCTCCGCTGCCTCCCTGTGGTGTTGGTGACCCCCCCCCCCCCTCCTATTTATGCATGGAAAAACAGAACAGTATGACTTAAAGGACAACTGACACCTCTGGACACGTTGCGTCCATAATTTGTAAAATCACTTGAAATGACTTCTACTGAGCGTATTTTACAAAGATTCCACCACATATCGCTATATTTTACGTTTCAAGACTGGCGCTGAATATTCCGGAAGTCTTGTTTTTGAGTTGGCGACGAGTCCTCACGTTACGTCACTGAAGGAACGTCCCTGACCGAAAAAAGGACACATTGTAGCAGTCCTTCCATCACGTCAATGCATTTTGCTGTACTTGTTTGGTCTGAAAACTTTGTGTATCACCAAAAAGAGGCAGAAGAGGGCGACAAAGCTCCGTGTAAGGAATTAATCAGCCTGTGGAAACGGGCTGATTAATTCCTTACACGGAGCTTTGTCGCCATTTTCCGCCTTTTTTTGGGTGCAACATTTCCCGCCCCCAGATACCTCAAAATGGCCCGAAATAAAATCTTTAATCGATTGCAAACATGTATGCTTTCCTCTTCAGAACTATTTGATTCATATTCATAACTGGATGAGTAACAAGAAAGCATCTTCTCCGAATCTGAACTCTCTGAAGCCATTGTTTTGATTCTGGAACAAGGCAGTTTGTGAAGAAGTATCCTGGTGTGACGTCACGAACAGGGGGGCGGGACTTTTTGAATCTGCCCAGTTTTGGGACATTTTAAGTCATTTTTATTGGTGGTTTGCATTTGAGTAAAAATATCAGCTGCGTGTTTTGGGTATTTTAGATGCTATAAAACGTTTTTCTAATGTCAGTTAGGAAATAAAAAAATGGTGTCGGTTGTCCTGTAATATTGAACATCCTGGTCTTTTTGGTGGATTAAAGCAAGGTAGAATCATTTTAATCTGCATGAAATATGAGTAAGTCTGTCTGTTGTTACATAACTAAAACATAAAAAAACGCACAAACGGACTGAATTGTATATTTTGAATTCTTAATTCTGATGATGGTTCTGTTGTACAATGTATTTATTTTTTTGGGGTGGGGGGGTGTCTATGCAGGTAAACTGTCAGAGATGAAATCCACTTGGTCCCCTGGTCCCATCTCCCTCAGTCAGGCCTCTCTTTCCCATGACATGTGGAAGGTTCCACAGGGACCCCGGAGCACCTCCGCAGCCCCCTCCCGCCCACCGCCCGGCCTCACCAACGCCAAGCCGTCCTCAACGTGGGGGGGCAACTCTTTGGGTCTGTCCCAAGGTTGGAGCAGCTCTTATACCACGGGTATGTCAAGATTTACAATTCACACTACTAACTACTACTACTACTACCACTACAACCACGACTACTACTACCACAACCACTATTACTACTACCACAACCACCACTACAATTACTACTATTATTACTATTATTACTACTACTACTACTACTACCACAACCACTACTACTATTACTACAACCACCACTACTACTACAACCACCACCACTACTACTACTAACAATAATAATCATAACAACGCTATATGCAATAAAACCCTTTTTGCAGCAGGAACCACATGGAGTACAGACAGCTCCACCAGAACCAGCAGCTGGTTGGTTCTGAGAAACCTTACCCCACAGGTAAGAACCCCCACCCCACCCCCCTGCACCCCTTCCTCCCCCTCCCCCCTGAGCTTGCGAGCACTCGACGCACGCTTGTGGTTCCGTTGCACCGTTGACCCCACCCTCTCTGCGGCAGATTGACGGTTCAACTCTGCGTACACTGTGCATGCAACACGGCCCGCTCATCACATTCCACCTCAACCTGACACAAGGCAACGCCGTCGTGCGCTACAGTTCCAAGGACGAAGCTGCCAAGGCTCAGAAGTCCCTGCACATGTATGTTTTTTTTTTTTTTCCAGATCCGTGGTGATAGCGCCTCGCGAGATGTGTTTTTAATTGGGGGTGGGGCTGTCTTTGTGTCTGCTAGCTAGCTAGCTAATAGATAACTAATAGATAGCTAGCTTGCTAACTTGATCTTGCGCGTCGTCTCGGAAAAAAACGGGTCACCGTTGCTGGCTACCGAACTTGCGATCTATTTGCAATCTATTATCTGTCTAGCTAGCTAGCTATTAGTTATCTATTAGCTAGCTAGCTAATTTGATCTATTTGAGTTATTCCCTGTTGAACGGGGTCACCGTTGCTGGCTACCTAGCTAGCTATCTAGTTGCTATCTATTAGCTGTCTAACTAGCTAGCTAGATATCTATTAGTCATCTATTAGCTAGCTAGCTAGCTAACTTGATCTATTTGAGTTATTCCCAGTTGAACGGGGTCACCGTTTCTGGCTACCTAGCTAGCTATCTAGTTGCTATCTATTAGCTGTATAACTAGCTAGCTATCTATTAGCTAGCTGACTAACTAGCTAACTGTCTAGCTAGATATCTAGACAGCATCTATCAGCTAGCTAGCTAACTTGATCTATTTGAGTTATTCCCAGTTGAACGGGGTCACCGTTGCTGGCTACCTAGCTAGCTATTTGCTATCTATTAGCTGTCTAACTGGTGGAGAATAAGAATACACTAACTAACTAACTAGCTAGCTAGCTATCTATTAGTCATCTATTAGCTAGCTAGCTAACTTGATCTATTTGAGTTATTCCCGGTTTAACGGGGTCACCGTTGCTGGCTACCTAGCTAGCTATCTAGTTGCTATATATTAGCTGTCTAACTAGCTAGCTAGCTATCTATTAGTCATCTATTAGTTAGCTAGCTAACTTGATCTATTTGAGTTATTACTGATTGAACGGGTTCACCGTTGCTAGCTAGCTAGCCATTTGCTTTCTATTAGCTGTCTAACTAGCGAACTTGCCAGCTATTAGTTATCTATTAGCAAGCTAGCTAACTTGATCGACTTGAGTTATTCCCGGTTGAGTGAACGCTGGCGCGTGTGGCTGCCACTGCTCATTTACAGAAAAACTGATCCTGTGACTGTAAAGTGACCTTGAGTGTTTTGAAAGGCACTGATAAATGAAATGTTTTATTATTATTATTGTGTCCAGGTGCGTGCTCGGGAACACCACCATTCTGGCCGAGTTTGCCGGAGAAGAGGAAGTCAATCGTTTCTTTGCACAAGGCCAGTCGCTCGGCGGGACGACCAGCTGGCAAGCCACTCCGGGCGCCAATCAAACCAGGATGGGCGGGGCCAGTTCGGGAGCCTCTCACCCCATCGGACACGCCCCCCACTGGAATAATAACAACAACGGCGGCGGTGGAGGAGGAGGCGGAGGCTCCGGTGGCGCCAAAGCGGGCGGCGAACTACTCTGGGGTGGCGTTCAGCAGTATTCCAGCCTATGGGGGCCCCCTGGTGGTGAGGAGGGGCGGGTGATGGGCACTCCCAGCCCGATCAATACGCTGCTGCCTGGAGACCTGCTGAGCGGGGAGTCCATATAAAGGAGAACGTGAACGGGAAAATCAAAATGGAGATAATCAGCACGGGAGTAACCAATGAAGGTGAGGGAAAAAAAGCGTGTGACGTGTCCATATCTTCGCAACCTCATCGCCTTCCTGTGCTCCCCATTTATTTTTTTGTGGGGGGAGTGGATTATCAGGGGGGTCAATTTGCAGTTCTGTGAAGTGAAAAGTCACAGCTTTTACACTTGGAGACGCAGGAAGATGTCTTTTATTCATATAAACAAAAAAAAAACCTACTTTTTACATGCGTCGAGTGAAACAGTGACGAGCTGCCATCTTTGATTCTGCTTAATTCCCCCTCGATGCCTTTTTCCAGGCAAATCATACTACAACCTCAAAGACCCGCGACAAGGCATCATTCCCAAAGTGTTTAAAAAAAACTACAAAAAAGTTACATCAGAGCACTGGTTGTCCTCTTTTGGATTCATCGCACTTAATATTGGCCTTAACCTCCTTCCCACCATTTTGTTTTCACTCACTCCGCAACTCAATGAAGAAGCAAATGGACCCTTTTACCCCGCCTCCTTATCTCTGAGCCAGTGGAAATCGAAAGGAGAGTATAACATGCTGCTGCGGCATCACGGAAGCAACCATAACTCCCCGCAACTACAAACAGTTCAAACGACACCCCACTTGCCCCCACTTGCCCCCACTTGCCCCCACTTGCCCCTACTTGCCCCCACTTGCCGCCCCACCTCCAGCTACACAAACGCTCTCAAAGGGAATGATGCAACTCTGTTCGCCTTGTTCAAGCCATTTATTTTTGTAGTGCATTTTTTTTTGTTCTCGAACCATTGCAAACAAATTTTTAAAAAACTTTTATTCAGACACGTTCGGGTTGGGGGATGGGGGGGGGGGTGACGGACAAACAAACAAAACGAACCACTGCTATTACCACGGAGGCTGTAACAAACAAGAAGGAAGAAAAACACAAAAAAACAAACACTTGGATGCACTTCAACTGGCAGTTTTTATTTCACCTCAAGACAGGAAGAAGAAAAAAAACTTCAGGGGGGGTGCCCCCCCTATCCCCTCCGCCATTTTTGTCACAAAACCATTTCAAGCGACGTGCAATATAAGCCACAACAGACTGTACCGTCCACGCTCCTGCAACAGCCTGAGACGAAAACTGCCACTAAATACCCTCTGACCCCCCTCGAGCCCCCCGCCTGCCAGTGTGTGTGTGTGTACGTGGAGAGTAGCAAGCTTGTCTGTCAAGGACACTCACTTTAAAGCACTTCTCAGCTAGCAACAAGTGTGTGTGTGTATGTGTGTGTGTGTTGAGAAAAGGCATCAAACCAAAATGAAAGGCGCCTCTTTACCTTTTTTTATTGTATTTTTTTTTAATGCCCAAATGAATGAAGTCCATGTGAAAGGCCTGGTATGTCATATATAGCACTTATCAAGAGCGTCCCACGCCCACTGTGCCCCCCCAGCTGACCTCGCCCACTCGCACCCATCAATGCCACCAAACTAGCGAAAAACAGAAGCAACGCTAGCATTTGGAAAGTGACTGACTTTGCTAAGTGGCTTTAAATTTGAACCCTGTGTGAAGGGGGGGTTGCAAGACTGTACATGGTAGCAAAATGAACACAACCGAAGGGATATTGATAGTAGGAGGGGGGGTGGGTAGCAGGGAGACAAATACAAAATACACCCCCCCACCCACCCACCGCTACTCAACTTCCTTGCCATCTTAACTCATTCACTGCCATTCACGGATTTATCCGCGAATTGAAAATATGACGGAGAGCGCCATTCCCGAATTTGTTTTGATTTTTTTTTTTCGTGCTTGTGTGCTGATAAAGCGCTGGTTAGACCTCTGGCAATGTTATTTTTTTTTAATTTCCACAAGGGGGCAGCATTTCCCTTTTTTTCCATGTTAGCGCTTTGTTCCAGCTTCAGCTGTTGTTAAAGCGCTATATAAATCAATAATAATAATACATTTTATTTCTAAGCGACTTTCAAAACTCTCAAGGACAATTTACAGTCACAGGATTAGTTTTTTTCTGTGGGTGAGCAGCAGCAGCCACACGCGCCGGCATTCACTCAACCCGGAAGTAAATGGATAGAAAGCTATCTAGCTAGCTAATAGATACAGTAATGTTAATAATAATAATATAATAATACCTTTCTAAGCGCTTTGTTACAGCTTCAGCTGTTGTTAAAGCGCTATATAAACCAATAATAATAATACATTTCATTTCTAAGCGCCTTTCAAAACTCTCAAGGTCACTTTACAGTCACAGGATAAGTTTTTCTGTGGGTGAGCAGCGGTAGTCACGCGCGCCAGCGTTCACTCCACCCGCAATAACTCAAATAGATAGAAAGCTAGCTATCTAGCGAGCTAATAGATAGCTCCCCAGAACGTTAGCCAGGCAGATAGCTAATAGATAGCTAGCTAGATACCCAGCTAGCTAACTGGATAGCTAGCTAGATAGCAATATGTATGTATAGTAAAGTCTGGTTATATCGATATCGGTTATATCGATAGTACTGCTTATTACGATACTATTTCTATGAACACAAGGAGAAAATTTACATGCCGCAGGATCGGATATATCGCTAATCCGGTTATATCGCTATTTTTTCAGACTCCCGAGAATATCGATATAATGAGACTTTACTGTATTACATTGTATTTAGGACAACTGCCCTCATTTCAAGCTCATAACTCAAAATCCATATAATTTAGGAATTTACTCTTATTTTCTGATGACAAAAGAGAGTCGAAGGTTTTTTACGCTGCATTGAATGTTTATGTCGTCCTAAAACTTAATATTCAGAGGGTCCTGCAATTTGAGCGACAATGACAATAACCCTGGCACTGGAATGGATACATTTTGGCAGTGAATGAGTTTTTTTTTTTTTTTTTTTTTTTTTTTTTGGAAGGCCTTGATTCCGGGAGAAGCGCGTCCTGGTGTGGCCATTGAGTGCCTGCCTGCTTGCATGGCGCGACGCTCCATAAGCAGACCCCCCACCCCACCCCTCCACCCGAGACCAGCCCACCTGTATTCAGTGTACTACTACTATTACTACTACTACTACTTTTGCTGCCCTCGGCAACCTCCGCAGCCACTCTGAGATGGAGCCATTTTGGTTTTTTTTCATGATTGTCGATATTTGCTATCACTGTTTTTAATCATTGCCGAAGGGATGATAATCATGGCTTTATGCAGTTTCCTTCAAAATGGACGACTCATATACACACACGTGAGCCCGCTTCCTTTGTCCGTCAGGTTCGGATGGGCGGGGGGTGGGGAGGGGTCGTGGAGATGCTCCCCTCAACATCCGGACATTGATAACCCACATTCCGACACACACTGGTGCTTTATGTTTCACCTCTTGGGAGCACTCAGTTCCACTTGGAGACACCTCCGCTGAGACGCAGCCTTCCATTTCTATGCAAAACAACAAGGAGGTGGAAACTCGCAAAACCATCCGCATTGACCACCGAAACGACCCCCAACATTTCCCCCTCTGCCAAATATCTCTCAATCTACCAAGGCAGCTTCCCGTCCCCAAAAAAAAAAAAAACCACCCGGACCCCCCTTCAGTCTAGTGCCAACTGACATCCAAATATCATCATCATGTGACAATGCCTTCTTGCTGGATGGTGGGAAGAGAAGGAGGAGGCCATGCTGCTCTTTTTATTTTATTTTGTATTTTTTTTTTCCACCACCAGGAAGAAGCAGTTTGTGCGCTATTTATCGGGTACATCTGTTTTACAAACCAAAATATATATTTTTTTTTGCATAGAAAATACACACAAAAAAAAATGTTTTAAAAACTCTGCACTCCAAATCTGAGACATGTCTCCTGTGTTTTGATAAGCCTCCAGTCTCCTCACATTGGAGCAATTCGGACCTCCAACCAGAAGGTGGCGCCAGCTTGAAATAGGAACACGTCTCAAGTTCGGTACCAAGTCTTAACTCATTCACTGCCATTCACCAATTCTGGAAATTGAAAATATGACGTCGAGCGCGATTCCCGAATATTTTTTTTTTTTCTTGTTTGGGTGCTGATAAAGCACTGGTTAGACCTCTGGCAATGGTATTTCCCTCCCACGAGGGGGCTGCATTTGCCTTTTGTCCATGTTAGCGCTTTGTTACAGCTTCAGCTGTTGTTGAAGCGCTATATGAACCAATATGTATGTATCGCGTTGTATTTTGGACAGTCGCCCGCATTTCAAGCTCATATAACTCCAGACGCAAATCATTTAGGAATTAACTCTTTTTTTGTCTGATGAACGAATAGAGTCTAAGGTTTCTTCCGCTGTACTAAATGTTTATGTATTCCTAAAACTAATATTATGTGGATCCTGGAATTCGAGTGACAATGACAAAAACCCTGGCACTGGAGTGGACACATTTTTGCACATTGTCTGGCAGTGAATGAGTTTTTTTTTTTTTGGGGGGGGGGGGTCTTCCACTCTTCCAGAGTCACTTTTAGACTTGTTATTCAACAAAACAATCACTAATGCCTGTTTTTTTGTTGTTTAGTTTTTTTTGTTTGTTTACTCCACACTGGACTTAAACCACAGTCAGAGTGGGACGGTCAGGCTGCATGACCGATACGCGGGGTATTTTCGGGTCTCAGATGTGGCCCGGATTTCTTGGCACAGCACCAGCACTGAGGGCCCTGCCCCTTTTTGTTAGCTTCCCCCATACCCTGCTTGTGTTGGAGGTCAAATACAGTGATACCTCGGTTTACCAACCCCTTGGCTTCCGAACTTGTCGGTTTACGAACGTTTAATTTATGAACATTTTACCTTGGCATACAAACTATTTTTCGGGATACACACGGAGCGTCACAATGAGTGATGTGTCGTTCGCGAACGAGCCCGTTCTCCTAACAAGAAAATGGCAGCCGACTGTTTTTGTCCTCTATTCCCCGCCGCCAGTCTTCGGTTAAAGCCACGTGATTGGTCAAGAACGCAGCGGTGAGGGGAAGTGGTTTAAACATTAAAGAGACAGGCAGACGACAGAGTTATAAAATGCTTGTTTCAACTTTGATAGTACAAAGGTAGAGTAGACTGCAAGATTAAAATATCCCATCAATCAGGCTCCACAAATAACACGCACAAGCCATCTGTACACTTAATGCAAAAAGCTATCAGCGCAGCTAAACAGAACACAATTGATGAGGAACAAGGTAAAATTATCGCAGAAAAAGCAAATACAAGGGATGATTCCTCAAGATGGTGAAAGAAGGCTATGTTCCTCATAAAGTGTTTATTACTGATGAAACCACCCACTCAATTCCATCAAGCCATCAACGACCATCACAAAGGTCAATTAAACAACTTTATTATATAGTACATTTTATTTCTTTCATTATAATACCATAGCGCATTTATTATACAAAAAATAAGGTGTATTCTGTGTAGTTTTGAGGCTTAGAAAGTAGAAAATGATGTTTTATGGGGACTTGGGAACGGATTATTCTCATTTTAATGGTTTCCTATGGGAAATTATTTTTTGGGATACACACTTTTCACCTTACACACTGTCTGCGAGCCAATTAAGTTCGTAAGTCAAGGTATCACTGTATATTACCTCTCTTTAGTCTACCCCCCCCCCCCCCCCAAAAAAAAAAAAAGTTAGATTTTTTTGTTTTGTTTTGTTGCACGAACTCAAAGGTGACTGGAACAAAAAAAAAAAGTGTCTCAATCATTGATCAGACAAGATGTCTGACAGCCCCCACCGCTCCTAAAAAAAAGAGTTGACTAAGCAAAGCTGTATTTAAAGCAGGGGTGGGCAACCTTGTCTGTTTTATATATATACTTATAAGTCCTCAAAGGGGTTAAAAGAAATTTTAAAAAAGAAAAAATAATAATTTGTATTATTGTGTGTTTGTATAGAACATTTGGGAGCTTTTCTAAATGGCTTTTCTTTGTTTATAGAATGACATGGCAGAAAAAAAAATCCTCACAGGGTTCCCCTTACTTAAAAAAAATGGCTGGGTTGAATATGCACATCCAAATTCCGACGCATCTCGGGTAGATGTACATGAATATACGTGAATATACGTGAATATACGCGAATATACGCGTATGTGTCCCCACTACGTACCCTCCCAAGCATTAACGAGATCATAAACATATCAGATAAATATAAAATAACAAAAACAAATACTTGAATCAAAATAAGCGCCAATAATGTAATGTGAACATATTATTTTCCAATTTAAGCGAAAAGGATCATCTTTGAAAAGGCAAAATAAAATATGTATGTGTGTTTGGGGGTGTTTGCACAAGGTTGCTTGTACTGTATGTATGACAGCGTGTCGGCCATTTTAGTTCGTTTCATTCAAAGCGTGTCGGCCATTTTAGTTCGTTTCATTCATGCAGCTAAACCCAACGACATGACACAAGTACCGAAAAAGCGGGACGGTTCACGTGTACGTGGTTACTCAAGGAGGATGTTTGAGGGTAGAATGACTTCTGCTGTCTGAGGTGCCTACTTTATTTTATTTTATTTTATTTTATTTTATTTTATTTTATTTTATTTTATTTTTATTTTATTTTTCTCTCACATTTTTCATTGTAACTCATCAGGCCACTGACAGTTTACATAACATTTTTGTTTTCCAGAAGAATTAAGCGATGGGAATGTCAGGTTTATAAAAATATAAAATCAAAAAAAAAATAGATAAACGATGACAAAAAGAGGACAAATGCTTCCATATTTCAAAATGCAACACAGAATGAATCCTTCTCGTGTTTCAGAACTCTGGGATCGAACCGTGTTGTCCCCTTGTGTGTTTTATGTTGGATTAAGTTTTTATGTTGACTATTTTTGACTTTATACAACCAACAACAAAAAAACGACACAAAAAAAAAACGATAATTGCTCACTATCTTGCACACATGGAAAAAAAAAAGTGGATCTCGTCTCAGGAAGGCCTGGGTTCCAGCGTACTCACTCCACGTCATTTTAATGTACATTTTTTTTTTCAAGACAAATATTACATTGAAGCACTGAAAGTTATGGATTTGAGAAGCGGGAGCAAAAATACCTGACATTTTCCAAATCCGTAGCAGTTACATCATTACCAAATAATGGACTTTTAAATGAATATGGAGTGCTTTATATATATATATATATAAATACGTATATAGTTATAATCTATATACAGTGATACCTCGGTTTACGAACCCTTGGCTTACAAACGTTTCGCTTTACGAACGTTAAATTTATGAAAGTTTTACCTTGGCATACGAACTATTTTTAGAAAATGGCAGCCGGCTTGTTTTGGTCCTTTATTCCCCGCCCCCAGTCTTCGTTTAAAGCCACGTGATTGGTCAAGAACGCAGCAGTGACGGGGGATGGGTTACAGAAAGAGAGAGAGTGAAGCCATTCTCCAAAAAACAAAATGGCAGCCGACTGTTTTTATCCTCTATTCCCCGCCCCCAGTAGTCGGTTAAAGCCACGTGATTGGTCAAGAACGCAACAGTGAGGGGGAGGTTTAAACATTAAAGAGACAGGCAGACGACATAGAGAGAGTGACAAAATGGATAGAAAACAGTGAAATTTGGGTTGGTTTCAACTTTGATAGTTCAAAGGCAGACTGTAGACTGCAAGGTTAAAATATCCCATCAATCAGGCTCCACAAATAATCCGCACAAGCCATCTGTACAATTTGAAGAGAACATACAAGCAAGGGAACCCGCTATTAATGATGTTTCTAGTGTGTCTGCTTGCATCTGTTGCTGTTGCAATATCACAACTTCCAAGATGGACAAACCAGAGCTCCTTGAGACACTTTATGCAAAAAGCTATCCATTCCATCAAGCCATCAACGACCATCACAAAGGTAAATAAAGCAACTTTATTATACTGTAGTTTATTTCTTTAATACAATACCATAGCACATTTATTATACATAAAATAAGGTATATTGTGTTTAGGTTTATGGCTTATTTAGTCGAAAATTATGTTTTATGGGGACCTGGGAACGGATTATTCTCATTTTAATGGTTTCCTATGGGAAATTAATTTTTGGGATACACACTTTTCGCCTTACACACTCTGTCTGGGAACCAATTAAGTTCGTAAGCCAATGTATCACTGTATTAAAATTGCTTTACATTTCAAAACTGAAAGTTGTTTAAAAAAAACTGAATTTGGAAAAGATGTAAAAAGCTGTTTAGTTTTTCTTGAGGTCCCATCCTGACTGAATCAGGAGCGGTGTGCATTATTCTCTTACCTTTTTTTTCATGAAATATTTTTGCGGAATATTTGTTCGCACGAGACGAGAATGCTTGTGGTTGTAATGGAACATGAAACTATGCACAAGTGGGAGGGGGTAGAGGATGGCGATTTCATGGCCTATATTGGTTGTGTGGGTGATTTATTGCAAGGGGGTCTAGTATGTATAATGTTCATTTTGATGTTTTCGTCCCCCTGATTACGATCAACATAGCGTTACATCGCCATGCTGTTTATTCCGGAAAAAAAAAACAATGAGCGTCTCTCACTCTTTAAGCACTGTGGGATTCCAGCCTGTCACCCTCTGTGTTTGTTTGTTTTGTTTTTTTTTTTTTAGGGGAGGGGTCAGCGGGTGTTTGGAATTAGGGCTGTTTTTTTTTTTTTTTTGGGGGGGGGGGGGGGGGGTATTCAGAAAAAAAAAATGTCTGTACTGAGATTTAATAATTTTCAAAGTCAGTGGCTTGTAATGTTTTTTTTTTTTCTCTCTGTATATGTTTCTCCTCATAGAATGTGATTGTTCAAGCAACATGCACCGAAAAAAAAAAAATGTTTTCATGAACTATGGAGCTTCTTTCAAATATTAATAAAATAGCTTTTTTTTTTCTTCCTTTGTCTGTTTAAAACAACAAAAGTTCCCCCTGTTTTGGTGTGTGGGAAGTTGATAATATTCTGAGTTAAAAGTTGGAATTGTGAGTTTAAGTTGGAATTGTGAGTTAAAGGTTGGAATTCTGAGTTAAAGGTGGGAATTCTGGGTTAAAAGTGGGAATTCTGAGTGAGAAGTCGGAGTTTTGAGTTAAAAGTCAGAGTTTTGAGTGAAAAGTTGGAATTCTGAGTTAAAAGTGAGTTTTTAGTTAAAAGTCTGAGTTTTTTGTTAAAAGTCGGAATTCTGAGTCAAAAGTCGGAATTCTGAGTTGAAAGTCGGAATTCTGAGTTAAAAGTCGGAATTCTGAATTAAAAGTCGGAATTCAGAGTTAAAAATCGGAATTCAGAGTTAAAACTCAGAATTCTGAGTTAAAAATCAGAATTGTGAGTTAAAAATCAGAATTGTGAGTTAAAAATCAGAATTGTGAGTTAAAAGTCGGAATTGTGAGTTAAAAGTCAGAATTCAGAGTTAAAAGTCGGAATTCAGAGTTAAAAGTTGGAATTCTGAGTCAAAAGTCGGATTCTGAGTTAAAGGTCGGAATTATGAGTTAAAGGTCGGAATTATGAGTTAAAAGTCGGAGTTTTGATTTAAAAGTTGGAATTCTGAGTTAAAAATCAGAATTCTGACTTAAAACTCGGAATTCTGAGTTAAAATTGGGAATTCTGAGTAAATATGTGTTACTTCCGGGTTGAGAGAACGCTGGCGCCTCTGACTGCCGCTGCTCACCCGCAGAAAAAAACATTTTTCTTCTTATCCTGTGATTGTAAAGTGTCCTTGAGTGTCTCAAGGTCACTTTACAGTCACAGGATAAGTTTTTCTGTGGGTGAGCAGCGGCAGCCACACGCGCCAGCGTTCACTCAACCTGGAAGTAACTCAAATAGAATAGTAAGACAAATAGATAGAAAGCTAGCTAGCAAGCTAATAGATAGCTAATAGCTAGCCAGCCAGCCAGATAGCTATTGTACGGTATTATAGAAAAGAAAAAGAGAATTGACTTAGCACAATATTTCTTACAAATGTCTACATAAACAAAAGTCAATAGAACAAACGAAATAATATGACAACACAAAGAGTTCTTTCACTTTCGGCGGCCATGACAGTGGCTAGTTTATCGCATTACAGCGTGTTAAATATGATCAAGCTAATCATAATCAGTGTTGAGTTAGTTAAATTTGCTGTTCAACGGTCATAAATGATTGTCCGAGGTTGATGTGTCTCGGGCAGGCGTAGTAGTTGTCTTGTGTTTGTCTCGCGAGTGTGTTTGCATACAATGGCGCCGTGACCTCATCCGGAGCTTCCTGCTTGTTTTGGGGGACGTCCGACTTTGGCTGCTTCCTGGTCATTTCCTCATAAACGGGAACAGCGGGTGGTCTGGTAGCAACGGGATGCTTTGCTTTGATCTAAAACGCATTTTACAAGTTATTCGACTAGAACCCAATAGAGTATTTTGTTGTTGTTGTTGTTGTTTGGGGTTACTTACACATTCTCCCACGGCAAGCCATGAGAGCGTGATCACGATGAGGCCCGTCGCTGAAAAGATGGTCACGAGTAGAGGGGCGTAGCTCAAAGAGCACTGACATGGCCTCCCTGCACAAACATTTTGGGTGAAAATGACGTCACGCTAGCTAGCTATGCAGCTAGCTATCTATGAGCCATCTTGCTGATGATCTAGCTAGCTATCAATTAGCTATATAGCTATCTGGCTGGCTGGCTATATAGGTAGCTATCTGTTAGCTATCTATTAGTGAACTAGATAGCTTTCTATCTATTTGAGTTACTTCCGGGTTGAGTGTACGCTGGCGCGTGTGGTTGCCGCTGCTCACCCACAGAAAAACTTATCCTGTGACTGTAAAGTGACCTTGAGAGTTTTGAACAGTGCTTATAAATCAAATGTATTATTATTATTATTATTATTATTATTATTATTATTATTATTATTAAAGCAGGGTGTCAAAGATACGGCCCGCGAGTCGGAACCGGCCCCCAAGGAGGTTTGATCAGGTCCGCATGACAATTTAAAAGTGAAAAAAAAGCACAAAAGACACTGAATTCATATTTGCTATTTATTAGCTATCTTTTAGCTATCTGTTAGCTGTCTGACTGGCTATGTAGCTAGCTAGCTATTAGGTATATGGCCCATCTGGCTATCTTTTCTATCTAGCTGGCTATCTATTAGCTATCGATTGGCTATCTATTAGCTAGCTGGCTAGCTTTCTGTCTATTTGAGTTACTCCCGGGTTGAGTGAACGCTGGCCCGTGTGGATGCCACTGCTCACCCACAGAAAAACTTATCCTGTGACTGTAAAGTGACCTTGAGAGTTTTGAAAGGCGCTTACAAATGATTTGTATTTATGTATGTATGTATTATTATTATTTTTCATTCATTCAAGGTGCGCCTTATATATGAAAAAGTTTGAAAATGCACCATTCATTGGGGTTGCGCCTTATACACCGGAAAATATGCTACATATTGACGACTTAGCATAAATATGTGAACAATATGTAACTCCTGGTGTGTGCGCATATATGTGTGTACTTTGATCAGCTAGGAGTAGTATCATACAAATATGAACATGTTTATTGAAGACGGTCAAGGCTACCTTACTAATATGGGTCATTCTTTGCAGAGGATAAAGAATTGATGACTGTGAATATAATAATAATAATAATACATTTTATTCCAAGCGCCTTTCAAAGCTCTCAAGGACGCTTTACAGTCACAGACAAGCATAGATACAATCATAGCTTTATTGTTATATGTTTGCGCCTGCCTGAGGAGATTAGCTGGAAAAGGTGGTGGGCAGGGTGCGGAGGGTCCACTCGGATTTTCCACGCCCTAGTTTTGGAAGTGAATTTTCTTACCTGAAGCGTCAACCAGCAAGAAGACTTGAGTGACGAAAACCCACTCTGATCCGTCGTCTCGCGTTTCACACACATACAGCCCCGAGTCCCTTTCCTCCAAGTGCGACAAGATAACCTTAACCCGTGTGATGTTTTTCCCTCCGGACACCAGCAAGCGTTTCTTATAGTCGGGATCCAACCTGAGGTCATCGTCACCCCCCCGAACCAGCGACAGCAGGGTGGTCTGAGCGGAACCGCGTCGATGGTACACGTGAAGACTTCCAGAGCCGTTGTGGTTCTTCTGAATTTGGCACCAGAGCTCCAAAGACTGCTTCTCTGTCATGCGTATGAAGCTCACATCTGCGTTGACTTCATCCACACCCACAAAAAAATCCACCCACAAAATTTAAATGAGCCAAAATCATGATATGAAACGAAAAAAATGAGCAACGCTTCTTACCGTTTAAGAGCCAAATGGCGACGACAACGAACGCAATGTTGGTCTTCATCTTGGATGTTTTTTTACACTGAAGTGGAGCAACGGTGACTGTTTCCTGCCTTCGCTTTTATTTGTTGTTCTTTCACCCGCAAAACAGGAAGAAACATCACAGCCGCTAGCAACCGTCATTTTTTTTTTTTTTTTTTTTTTGAATGGTTAAAAGCAGGGTGTCCTCTGCATTGCAACACATTTATTTTATGATTTAACGATATCACTTCTGGTTCTTGAGTGGTTTTGTCCGGGTCCTCCGGTTTCCTCCCACATTCCAAAATCGCTTCATCGTCTCATTTGTTTTACCCTTCCAGGATCCTGGCTTGGTCGTCTCATTTAGTTTTTATTTTATCCTCCTTCCAGGACCCTCGCTTCATCGTCTCATTGATTTATTTTACTCTTCCAGGACCCTCGCTTCATCGTCTCGTTTATTTATTTTACCCTTCCAGGACCTTCGCTTCATCGTCATTTAATGTTTTAATTTATTTTACACTTCCAGGACCCTCGCTTCATCGTCTCATTTTTTTAAATTTTATACCCTTCCAGGACCATCGCTTCATCATCTCGTTTTTTTACACTTCCAGGACCATCGCTTCATCGTCTCATTTATTTTTTCCCCCTTCCAGGACCCTCGCTTCATCGTCTCATTTATTTTTTTTCCAATTTATTTATTTGAGCTAGCTGGCTATATGGCTATCTAGATAGCTATCTAGCTAGTAGCTATCTATGTGTTTATCTATTTGTTATCTATTTGCTTATAAATGAAATATATTATTATTATTATTATTTTATTTATTATTATTATCATCGCCTCAAATCCAAATAAATACATAAAAATCACACGTCCATGCGAGTGGTCGCCATCAGCGGGTAATCAGACTCAGGTGCGGAGGTCTGAAGTCACATGACTTGCTCTCCAATAAAAAAAAGCTTCCTAGATGACGACCAGTGAAGCTCGCAGGTGTTTGTGAAGGAGGAGCTTTTGCGGCCAAAGCCCCCTCAGCAATGGCGGTTTTACTCCTTGTTTTCTTCTTGTCTGGTGTCACCTCGTCATTAGCTGGCCGTGAACTTCCATTATCCAAACAAAACCTTGCGGGTTACCATCACAAAGACCCCAAACGGCAGCCCCTTGACACAGTCCAGGTGACCTGTCACCCGGAATCCATGGAAATCCTGGTCCAAGCGGACCTGTTTGGCGTGGGTTTGCCGGTCCACAGTTCCGAGGTGCGCCTCGGGGTGGAGCGCCATAATGGCCCTTGCGGTGCTGAGCCGTCCTCCGATCGTGAGTACAGAATACTCGTCAGGTTGCTGGACTGTGGCACCAAATATTGGGTAAGGCTCAATGTTGTTTCACTAATCTTTTGTTGAGGCGAGGGAGCCATTTTAAATCATTCACTGCCAGATTATGTGCAAAAATATGTCCGCTCAGAGTTTTTGTCATTGTCACTCAAACTGCAGGACCCACAGAATATTGAGTTTTAGGACTACAGATGCGTTCAATGCAGCGTTAGAAGCCTTAGACCAGGATGTCAAACTAATTTCACATGGTGGGCCACATATGGCCTCTGTAGATGTCAAGTGGGCCGGACCATTAAAATTATACCATACATGCTATAAATAACCAAATAGCATTCCTTTAATACCGAGACTTGTTGAAAAATCACCAAACACAAAGGTTTCCCATGCATCTCTGTAAAAAAAAAATGACATGGTTCATTTTTCATTGAAAACTCTACACTCCTTATCTACTTTTCTCCGTTTGGATAATGGCCTTTTGGCTAATGAGTGTGTTGAAACTGCTGTTTTCTTCTATATTGATCGAAACAGCATCACTAGTGGACAGTCCTTGAATTGCACATCACTAAAAATATGAATTCCATGTCGTTTATTGCGTCTTTTTCCACTTTTAAGTTATCCTGCGGGCTTATCAAACCTCCTTGGGGGGCCGTTTCCGGCCCACGGGCCGTATGTTTGACACCACTGGCTTAGAGTCTCTTCTTTCATCCGAAAAAAAATAGTTAATTCTTAAATTATATGGGTCTGGAGTTATATGAGCCAGAAATGAGGGCGCCTGTCTAAAATAAAATTCAATACATACTTATTAGTTTATATAGCGATTTAACAGCTGAAGCTGTAACAAAGCGCTAACATCTATCCAGCTAGCTGGCTATCTATTAGCTAGCTGCTTAGCTGTCTATCTGTTAGCGAGTTGGCTAGCTATCTATTAGCGATATAGCTGCTGGCTAGCTAGCTTTTTATTTGAGTTATTCCGGGTTGAGTGAACGCTGGCGCATGTAGCTGCCGCTGCTCACCTATAGAAAAACTGATCCAGTGACTGTCAAGTGAACTTGAGAGTTTTGAAAGACGCTTATAAATGTCTGTCTGTTAACTAGCTGGCTGGTTATCTATTAGCTGGCTGGCTATCTATTAGCTATCTATCCAGCTGGCTGTCTATTGGCCATCTGTTAGCTGGCTGGCTACTTGGCTGGCTGTCTGTTAGCTGCCTGTTGACTGGCTAGCAGGCTGGCTGGCTGGCTATCTATTAGCTAGCTAGCTTTTTATTCATTTGAGTTATTCCGGGTTGAGTGAACGCTGGCGCGTGTGTCTGCCTCTGCTCAGCCACAGAAAATCTTATCCTGTCACTGTAAAGTGACCTTGAAAGTTTTGAAAGGCGCTTAGAAATGAAATGTACACGTATTATTATATTGATTTATATAGCGCTTTAACAATAGTTGAAGCTGGAACAAAGCGTTTAACATGGACAAAAGGCAAATGCTTCCCCCTTGTGGAAGGTGACAAACATTGCCATATGGCTGACCTCCACATTTTGACATCACTTCCTCCTCTTGATTGGTCGCTCAATGTTGTCCACAGATGACTGACACATCCCTGGTTTATACCAATTTACTCATCTACACTCCCGAACCGTCACCCGATGGCCTTATCCGAATGGACGGGGCGGTCGTTCCAATCGAGTGTCATTATGCAAGGTAAAATGTCTTCTTGATCTGCGAGTTAACATCTACGTATGAAGCGATTCCAATGTTGTGGTTGTCTTTAGGCGCTATAGTCTATCCAGTTCTTCCCTCACACCCACTTGGATCCCCTTCATTTCCACACAAGCTGCAGTGGAAACGCTGGATTTTAAACTCAGAATTATGACAAGTATTTCTTTATTTGTTTAAAGTGATGATTTATATTTTGGTTTTATTTATATGGTTTCATAACTATCTTAACAGATGATTGGCGGAATGAGAGGGTTGTTAACGTGTACTTTATGGGGCAGCCAATTTTTCTCGAGGCTTCTGTCAGAGTGGGCCATCACGTGGGCCTGCGAGTGTTCCTGAACACTTGCGTGGCCACGCTGCAGCCTGACATTCATTCTCTGCCAAGATATGTCTTCATTGAGAATGGGTAAGTGCTGAAATAGTACGGAAAATAGTCTTGATATAAAGCGGGTCTGTCACTTTCAGCTATTGGGTGTACTTAAAAAAATAAAATAAATAAATAAATTAGTAGATGCGTAGATGCGTGAATGCATAGATATATAGATGAATAAACAAATGCATAAAAGATACATAGATACATTGATGTGAATAAATAAATGAATACACAAGTGAATACACAAGTAAATACACAAGTAAATACACAAGTAAATAAATAAATCGATACATAGATAAATAAATGGATACATAAATATATACATAAACAAATACATAAATAAAAAATACATAAATGGATACACACACATAAATAAATAAATACATAGATGAATAAATAAATACAGAAATAAATACATGAATAAATACATAAATACATAAATAAATACATGAATAGCATGAGTTGGTCACCTAGACACTTCCTGGGCTACCAAGCCACCTGGTAATGAGGCTATTGTCAAACTTGTGATTTCAAAATAAAATTGTCACAAGTAAATACACAAGTAAATACACAAGTAAATATACCAGTAAATAAATAAATCGATACATAGATAAATAAATGGCTACATGGATGAATGAATAAATACATAAATATATACATAAACAAATACATAAATAAAAAATAAATACATTGATCAGAATCAGAATCAGAATCAGAATCATCTTTATTGCCAAGTATGTAGAACACACAAGGAATTTGTTTCCGGTAGAACATGCTGCACTAGTATCGTTGTAAAAAAAAAACTGCTAAGTGGCACTATACAGTTCATACACACAAATAAATAAATAAATACATAGATGAATAAATAAATAAATACATAAATAAATACATGAATAGCATGAGTTGGTCACCTAGCCACTTCCTGGGCTACCAAGCCACCTGGTAATGAGGCTATTGTCAAACTTGTGATTTCAAAATAAAATTGTCACAAGTAGAAATCCAATACATGTTCCTGTATTTTGTTTTTCTACTTTCATCACTTTGCTGCTGTATAATGTAAATTTCTCCACTGCGAGACTAATAAAGGTTAATCCAATCAAATCTATCTCTTGGCTAGCATGCTACATAAGCTAGCAAAATAAAAGTAGTCCTTGAATGAGCCATTTTGCCACTTGCTGTCAACTGAAAATGGCAGATGACAGCAAGTGGGAAAATGGCCGCCCTTTAGATGATTTAAAACCCGGATAAACGATTTTCAATTTTATTCAATTAAAATTTCAATGGCTTTATTTTTCTTTTAAACAGGTGCTTGTTAGATTCCAAGTTTCAGCCCTCAAAGTCTCGTTTCCTTACCCGGACACAAGATGATAAGCTGCAATTGGTCATTGATGCCTTCAGATTCCACAACGAAGACAGAGGAGAGGTGATTCGACTGATTTTGAAAATAGAGTTGTTCATTTTGAAAATCAAAATGAGCCCTTTTTTGTTCCTCTCAGCTATACATCACATGTCTCATGAACGCGGTACCCGTCCACGATATGGAAGCACCCAACAAAGCGTGCACTTTTGTCAACGGGAGGCAAGTCTTTGTTCATTTTCTATCTATGGTTGCCAAATTTATTAATTGGTCAACTATGAATGTTAAACTTATTAATACAGTGATACCTTGGCTTACGAGCTCTTTAGCTAACGAACTTTTCGCCTTTCGAATGTTAAATTCGCGAGAATATTTTGGCATACAAACTATGTTTTGGGAGCGCCACAATGAGTGATGTGTCATTCGCGAACGAGCCGGTTTTTGGAGCTCCTGAAATGGCAGCCAGCTTTTTTTTTTCCTCTATTCCCCGCCCCCAGTCTTCGGTTAAAGCCGCACGTGATTGGTCAAGATCCGTGGTGGAGGAGAGAGGGGACACACGCAGCAGTCAGCGGAGGGAGGGGTTACAGAAACACACACGAAAGGGAGACGACAGAGCTTGAAACAAAAAAAAAAACAAAAGTGAGAAAAAACAAAAGTGAAATGGTGAAAATGGATAGAAAACACAGTGGAATTTGGACTCGTTTCAACTTTATTGATAGTTCAAAGGCGGAGTGTAGACTGCAAGGTTAAAATATCCCAGCAATCAGGCTCCACAAATAACCCGCAAAAACCATCTGTACAATTTGAATAGAACATACAAGCAAGGGAACCAGCTATTAATGAAGTTTCTAGTGTGTCTGTTGTTGCAATATCACAACTTCGAAGATATATAAACCAGAGCTCCTTGAGACACTTTATGCAAAAAGGTATCCATTCCATCAAGCCATCAACGACCATCACAAAGGTAAATAAAACAACTTTATTATACAGTACAGTTTATTTCTTTAATTACAATCCCATAGCACATTTATTATACATAAAATAAGGTATATTTTGTGTAGTTTTAAGGCTTATTTAGTTGAATATTATGTTTTATGGGGACCTGGGAACGGATTATTCTCATTTTAATGGTTTCCTATGAGAAATTAATGTTTGGAATAGACACTTTTCGCCTTACACACACTTTCTGGGCACCAGTAAAGTTTGTAAGCCAATGTATCACTGTACCTGGTTCTACCGAGTTGACGTAAAAGATAACTCTGGTATCATTTTTATTTCTTACATTTAAGGTGGCGTTCAGCTGACGGCAACGACTACCTGTGTGGGTATTGTCCAAGCGACATCGGAAATGTTCAGACGAAGCAGGCCAAATTTGGTCCTCGTGGCTTCAGAAAGCAACCCGAAGGAAAATCTCATTGGAGGACCAGACTCCCCGCCACTGGTATGGTTAAGCGTCCAAATTGGGATCCACCAATTGATTTTCCTTTATCAATCAATGGATTCTTCTCCTTACCCCAAGGTTGGGAACAGCAGGCCAAAGTGGGTCCCATGTTGGTTCTGCCCGAACACAAAAGTCAGACTATTCCTGATGAGGATCTGCCTCCAGTGCTGAAAAAGATCAACAGGCCTGCTCTTTACGGTAGCCGGTGGATGAGCGGTCTCAACTACTTGAAGGGTGAGTGTGGTTCTCGACGAAGACCATGTGAGGTTCTACTCTAAAGTCTCACCTGTGCTTCAGAGCCAGCTAAGAGCCGGATTCCTGGTATGGTCACCGAAGAACTGGATGACGACTTGGACCACGTGCTTCTTGTTGAACCCGCAAATGAAATCCCTCTGGAAGGTATACAGGACAGTTTGTAATGCAAGAACAGCGTCTCACTTTATTTTCTGATCTAGGTGATGTAGAAAGTGAACTTCCTGAATCAACACCCACACCGCCAGGTGCACAAAATGACAACTCCACGGAACTGGTTTACCTTGGGCTGGAGGTGACTGTCTCCCCGGTCTCAAACTTGACTGATCCACAGGCGTCAAACACTATAAATGACTCAAACAGAAAATAAACCTATTTCTAATGAAATCTGTGTAAGCTCTTAGTCGTACAGGAATGGTCCATCGATGAAAAGGTTTCTTTAGCCGTCATCTGTACTTCTTTGAAGGTGTCGGACGTTTCGCTTCTTATCTAAGATGCTTCGTCAGCAAACTAAAGTCTTGTGCTGGTAGTTTCGGCCCGATATATATATTCCTACTGTCCAGACGCCACAGACTCTGCTATGATTGGTCCCTGCTCTCAGGTTGGGGGGGGGGGGGGCAGAGGACCACTCCCTGCGGCTACACAATTACTTCTATTGTCCTGACTGATTACTTCAATTGTCCTGCCTGAGTATGAGGTCTACGACTGGCCTGATTGCCCCATTAGCTCTGGTATCATCTCATCATCATAACTAAGCCTATGTTGCCTAAGAAGTCTGTTGTACGAACGATCCAAATTGAACCTCGCCCCACCATGGCGATTTAGTGATGGATTTTGCTGTTTTATGAAAATAGCTTCTTTTACTATTTGTAATGAAACTCAAATTTTGAAACTCAATTGCTTGATTTGACTGACACATTAGCTTTTTGGCATCCAAAGTGCTTTGTTCTGACCAAGTCTGAGAAGTGGAATATGACGTTTTCATGTCAAAACTATCTCGGGTATTAAGATTTAGAGGTTGGGGGTCCTTTAAAGTTGAATAAACGTGTTCTCTCTCGTGAAGAAATGACAACAAAATAATCATGCTCGTCTGTTGTGGGAAGACTACGAGCTAGGGGTTAAAACTTTACCTCCACCTTGTTCATTGTGTTAAACTTTTTATCACATTGACAAGTGGACAGCATGCATGATAATTGGAATCACTGCTTCAGAATATTTAGCGTATTTTTTTTTGGGGGCGAATAAATGCAAAAAAAAAATACATCGTAATTATGTACAATCTAATTACATACAACAAAGTACTGTCGCTCAATGACAGTTTTAGCTAGGAACAATTAAAATTTCATCCAATTTGTTGCGGTCGGACTCATTTGAGGACGCACACGTTTGACGCATGCGCATACAAAAAAAAAAAATCTACCTGCACCGGCCATTATAATTTACAATAGGGCTGCCTCATCTGAGATTTTTCGTCCTCAAAACAACACAGCGGTCAAACCGAGCGTCGATAATAATTAAAAACTCCTTGCTAACGCTTGTATAGCCGGCTGCTAGGTTTTTTTCCCCGCTGCAACGTCAGGACCATGTTTACATCCCAGACGTCGTCATTCCAAGATTCCATTGATGTGGAGGAGAAAGACGACTTCGAAAGCGAAGAAATTGCTGCGTACGGCCAAAAGACTCAGCTGAACTGCTATTATGCTATTTATCTTTACGAAGGCACGAGGTAACTTATTTGTTTGTATTTATTCGCAAAAAGAAATGTATTATTTTGTCTCTAAATCCTTCCCTCGTACTGTATCTACCTATCTACTTGTCTATCTGTCTCCCTCTTTATATTAGGGATGTGACAAAATGTTTCAATAATTCATCACACATTTTCTAATACCATATTAAAGTGCATTTAAATAGCTTTCAAATGATGTATAGATTAGTGTTCTGTGACAAATAAGGAAATAATGGATTTTTTTTATTTTCTTTTAATTTTGCCAGTTAAAACGATGAAAATCATTACAGTTTAAACTATCATAACTTTCTTCATTTTTGGCAGATCATAACGAGTAAGGTACCATTGGAAAGCTTTTGAAATTCTAAATAAGACATAAAAGATTCAAAATATAAATTACCAAATATCAACGATTGAATGCAGGCAGATTTTCGTCAGAAATCAAAAATGGCTGTCACTGAATACTAGGAAAGAAAATTGCGAGCTCTAGAAAAAGATATGCTAATGCTTCTTTTTGCTTGAAACCTGGCAGTTATGGAGAAAAATATATATTCTACCACTTCTATGAGTTCTAAAAATACAACCTACTCACCTTTATAAACTGTAGTGTTAGCAAAAAGAGCGTAAACTTCAATCATTTTTTTTTCTCCGTTTCTCTTTGTCTATATAAATGTAATCTAATCTACGCGGTGTTTTAAGGGCCATTTTTTTGTACTTGACATTGCCTTCCTTCCATATCTACAAGCGCCACGTGTGCAATGATACAGTCAGCAGGTGATGATGCGAGTGCATATTGTCATAGATCGGAGGCTACTGAGGAAAATGTGGCTTGGAACCAGAGACGCGCAGATTCCACAACCAGTCAGGAGGACTTTAGGTAACCCAGAAGCTGCGTGCCCCTTGCCGGCCGCCGTCTTCTCGTCTCGCTTTCTTCTCTCATTTTTGGGTGAAAATCCGCAGGCTGCCATGGGAAGCAACATTGCATCTGGTTTTTCATTGCATTTTTATTTCTTCAGTGGTCATCGCATTCCGGCGTTTTCTAATGACCTGTTAGATGTGATGTTGGCGTTGAAAATGAATGATTTCCATGGGAAAATCCACCAGGGTTGGGCAACTTTGGGAAGATGGGCCATGCTTCGATTGTCCAATTTTACTCCAAAAAAGAAACGATTCTCTTCTTAAAAAAATGTGTCTAGCTTTTTCTATTTTTTAGTAACCAGCAATAATTTAACGGAAACACTGTTATGTGACCACAAAGTAGAAAATACAAATACAGTGATACCTCGTCTTACGAACACTTTAGCAAACAAACTATTCGCTTTACAAATGTTAAATTCGCGAGAATATAATCTTGCCATAGGAACTATTTTTTGGGAAACACACGGAGCGCCACAATGAGTGATGTGTCATTTGCGAACGAGCCGGTTCTTATAGCTTTATCTGACGTGAACGAAGCTGGAAATGGCAGCTGGCGTTTTCCTCCCTCTATTCCCCGCCCCCAGTCATCGGTTAAAGGCGCACGTGATTGGTCAAGATCCGTGGTAGAGTAGGGACAGAGACACAGCAAGTGAGAAAATGGATTGAAAACAGTGAAATTTGGACTCGTTTCAACTTTATTGATAGTTCAAAGGAAGAGTGTAGACTACAAGGTTAAAATAATTTGAAGAGAAAGGACAAGCAAGGGAACCAGCTATTAATGAAGTTTCTGTCTGCATCTGTTGCAATATCGCAACTTCCAAGATGTACAACCCTGAGCTCCTTGAGACACTTTATGCAAAAAGCTATCCATTCCATCAAGCCATCAACAACTATCACAAAGATAAATAAAATGACTTTATTATACAGTACTGTTTATTTCTTGAATTACATTACAAAGGTACATTTATTATACAAAAAAATTAAGTCTATTTTGTGTAGTTTTTAGGCTTATTTACTAGAAAATTGTGTTTTATGGGGAACTGGGAACGGATTATTCTCATTTTAATGGTTTCGTATGGGAAATTAATGTTTGGAATACACACTTTTCGCCTTACACACACTTTCTGGGAACCAATTAAATTCGTATGCCAAGGTATCACTGTACATATTTTTTTTTGCTTTTGGGACATCACGGATTCCATTGTGTGTCTTTGTGTCGCTTTCTCCATCCGCTTCCTGTTTCGTGCCTTCCCTGGATTCTTCCTGGCCCATAACTGCGCGTATCCGTACTGACCACTGCGCCTTTCACTCTCTCCAGTTTAACATTGATTGGCAGCAGCTTGCCCGCAGAGGCGGAACCTGAGCTTCGCGCGTACATCTCCAGAAGGTTGAGCAAAGGAGCCTTGCTGGGAGGAATGGGAAACATCGCCACCGTGGAGCTCAGGTGATGCGCACTCCCTCATCCTTGACAGTGAATTGCGCAACATAACATGATTTATTACTGATGCCTTTTCTTTAGTTCATGATAAAAATAAAGATCTGGAAAAAAATATTTAAAAAAATATCCTTGCCCCTTTGTTCATAATAATAATAATATGAATAATAGTAGTAGTAATAGTAATCGTAATAGTAGTAAGAGTGGGAGTAGTAATAGTAGTAGTAATAATAGTAATGATAATAGTAGTAATAATAGTAATAATAATAGTAGTAATAGTCATAATAGTCATAATAATAGTAATAGTAATAATAGGAATCATAATAGGAATAATAATTATAATAGTAATAATAATACTACTATTACTAATAATAGTACAACTACTATTATTATTAATAATAATAATAATATTAATAATAATAATAATACAAAATATACACAAAATGTGTCCACTCCAGTGCCAGGGTTTTTATCATTGTCATTCGAATTCCAGGATCCACAGAATATTGAGTTTTAGGACGATATAAACATTCAGTGCAGCATTAGAGACTTTCTTCTTTTATCAGGAAAAAAAAAGTTAATTCCTAAGTTATATGGATCTGGAGTTAACTGAGCTTGAAATGAGGGTGTCTGTTCAAAATACAATCTAATACATACATATTGGTTTATATAGCGCTTTAACAACAAAGCACTAACATGGAAAAAAGGATAATTCTGCCCTCTTATGGAAAGGATCAAAACATTGCCAGAGGCCATGGCCAGCGCTTTATCCGCACCCAAACAAGAAAAAAAAAACAAAAACCCCAAAAAATCGGGAATGGCGGTCTACGTCATATTTTCAATTCCAGAATAAATTTGTGAATGAGTTAAGACTTGGTCCTGAACTTGCGATAATTAATTCCTAAGTTATATGGGTCTGCAGTTATCTGAGCTTGAAATGGGGGTGGCAATAAAAAACATGGAAGAAAGAAAATGCTGCCCCCTGGTGGAAGGGAAAATACATTGCCAGAGGTCTGGCCAGTGCTTTATCGGCAGCCTTTTTTGCAGCCTTCCAGAGCAAGCAGTGGGTTGCTACTGCTGCCTACTGGAACAAGAGCGATCTCCAGAGCAGCCCGATGGTGACAGTAACGGACACGTCATCTGCTTCTTGGGAGGCACAGAAAAAGGACTCAACTTATATCCTTTTTATAAAATTAATATTTTTTTTAATAATTTTGATGGTGATGGTCCTTGACTTGATTGCACATATAGGCTCGAGCTTGACAAGTACGTTCAAGGCTTGCGTAGCAGTCTGCAAACGCCTGAGGTACCAAGCTCAAATACATTTGAACGATTCTTCCAGCCTCGTACAGTGATACCTTGGCTTTCGAACTTATTTGGTTCCCAGACAGAGTGTGTAAGGCGAAAAGTGTGTGTCTCAAAAATAAATTTCCAATAGGAAACCATTAAAATGAGAATAATCCGTTCGCAGGTCCCCATAAAACATAATTTTCTAAATTCTAATTTTCTAAGCCTTAAAACTACACAAAATATATGTTATTTTATCTATAATAAATGTGCTATGGTATTATAATTAAATCAATAAACTGTACTGTATAATAAAGGATAGAGGACAGTCGGCTGCCATTTTGTTGTTAGAACGGGCTCAGAATCACTCATTGAGGCAGCTCCGCGTGTATCCCGAAAAAAAGTTCGTATGCCAAGGTAAAATTTTCATAAATTTAACGTTCGTAAACCAAAAAGTTCGTAAACCGAGGTATCACTGTATATGATTCTGATTTATTTATTTTTTTGTATATGTGCGTGACAGCTGCCAAATCTGGAGACGGAGCTACGTCCCTATCTGAGCCGCTGGTACGAAGAATCGGTCATGCACATTCACCGCGTGGTGCAATTGGTCCAGAGCAACATCAGCTTCCTGCTGCATGCCGTGAGTGTTAACGCTTCATCTGACGATGTGCGTATCCACCAAAGGGGTCAGCTGTCATTGTGTCGTAGTATCACCAATCGTCACTAGATGGCACACATGTAATAGTTATGTTTTGCTTATACTGTTCAATTGTTTTGTGCTCCCTCTTGCGACAATGTGAGAAGGCCAAATATTTTCTTTTTTTTTTTTCAGATTTGGAATGATCAAAAGTTGAGTCAGATTCACGGCATCCATTTTTATTGCAAGATAACCTTTTTTGTTTAAAAAAGAAATAAAAGCAGTATGTGCATATGTTGTCCTTGGTTAGATGAGCGTATTAATTATTATGAACTTAATTAAGAGTGCATTTTTTGTTTTTATGTGAAAAATCCAATTTTGTGATACGATATGTGAGGAACAAGCTTTTTAGATATACTGTATGTATATGTGTGTATATATGTATGTATGTATGTGTGTATGGATAGATAGATAGATAATGTGTGTGTGTGTATATATATACAGTGAGACCTCAACTTATGAACTTAATTGGTTCCCAGACAGAGTGTGTAAGGCGAAAAGTGTGTATCTCAAAAAAAAAAATCCCATAGGAAACCATTAAAATGGGAATAATCCGTTCCCGGGTTTCCATAAAATATACTTTTCAACTAAATAAGCCTTAAAACTACACACAACATACCTTATTCTATGTATAATAAATGTGCTATTGTATTGTAATAAAAGAAATACACTGCATGTTATCATAAAGTCACTTTATTTACATTTGTGATGGTCATTGATGGCTTGATGGAATGGCGTTGGAGGTCGAAGGTCAAACGGAATTGCTGTTTGGAAAGAGAGGCACATTACATGAGGACTGTAATTAAAGAAATAAACTGTGCTGTAAAATAAAGTTTTATTTACCTTTTTGATGGTCGTTGATGGCTTGTGGAAGGAGAGTCACCTTCCATAAGGACTGTTGGTAACTTAACCTCTGGTGCTGTTCGGTTGTGTGCTTCCGCCGAAGATTACTCCGCCAGCCGTGGTGGGTGTGTATTATGAAAATAGTGCTTATTATAAGGTTTAATTTTCAGGAATTTGACGTTTGTAAGACGAAAAGTTTGTCAGATAAGGTGTTTGTAAGTTGAGGTCTCACTGTACATGTACATTGCTATATATATATATTGTCCTTTGTCCAGGCTCTGAGTCATCGTCACGTGGAAGTCATCGAGGCGGACGAGAGGACAAAGACGGACGTGTCTCGGTGAGAGGGTTTGTTCGTTCTCTGTGTTTGTCGTAACGTGCGTAACAATGGAGTGCGTCGTGACCGCACAGGTTCATCAAAGCAGCCAGCTTGCAGGGTCTGTCCCAGCAAGACTCCACGGTAGCCTCCCTCTGCAAGGCCATGTCGGAGGACGTCCACTCCCACATGACGGTCGACTGCTCCGACGCGCCGCCCACCTTCACCAACACCGGTACGTTGTCCTCCACGCATCAAGCGTATCAATGGACGCCGGTTATACCACCGTGTGCATTTTGTGTTGCGCAGTCAGTAACCGCTTCTGCGAGGACTGGAGTCAGGCCTTTTTAAACGCCGCCGAACGGGCCAACCCCTTCCTCCTCAGACAGATCCTGGAGAACTTCAAACTCAAGGTGGGACAACACACACCAGGCCTCCATCTCCATGCTCTCTCTTAACCCACTGATAGAGATTAGACAGAATAAGAAGTTATCATATTTAAAAGTTTCATGCTGTTATATGCTTAGTCAACATGTGTGACTCGAAGACACAATTGAAGCACAGAGAAACCTGGGGTCAATCTGAGGTCAACAGACACAGCAAGTTAAACTGTCATCTAAATCTAGGACAGGGGTCTCAAAGTCATTTTTTGCCGCGGGCCACATTGTATTTATGGTTTCCTCTCGAGGGCCGTTTTGAATTTGGGGAACCCATTAGAATGTTTAAATCCCTTCAAATATTACATATAGAGCACACAGCAAATTAATGAATAACTCGTTTTTAAATCTGAAGTCAAGAATAATGACTTTTATTGTGGTTGACATCCAAAAATATGAAATTTTGGCTCAGATTTTAGCAATCATCATCGAATTTAACAAGTTTGATTTGCTTTCGCGGGCCGAAAAAAATGATGTGGCGGGCCGGATTTGGCCCGCGGGCCTTGACTTTGACACCTGTGATCTAGGAGATCTGGCCTTGGACAGAATTTAGGACTTGGTAAACTCCTTTATCACCGAAGCAATTTACGACTTGAAACACCTTCACAGGAAGAGCTCATTAGCCAGGTTACAAATGTATTAGTTCATGGAAGAGACAATGTTTTATTGCTTACTGCTGTTCGTGCTTAGAAACGTTCCAGGGGCGTAGTATTCTAATCAAGAAAACTATGTTTTACTGATGTATCACTTAAATTTCCAAGTACTCTCAATAAATAGCAGAGGGCTGCAGAATTCAGGCGTCTGTCGTGAATGGCTGCGTCTCCTGCCGGCAGTTAAAAGACAATCTTTCTGGGTCCGAGCCTTCGTCCACAGTGTCCGATCGAACATCTCTGACACCCACCTTCCTTCACAGGCCATCCAAGACATGAACAGCCTGAAACGCTTCGTCCGTCAGGCTGAGATGAGCCACTACGCTCTGTTTCGCTGCTGCCAGTTCCTGCAGGGCTGCGGCAACGGCGACGTGCTCCTGCAGAACGCCCGCTCCGAGCACAGCGACCATCCTGAAGCCTGCCGCATCATCGCCGTCCTCGAGGAGTTCCTCGGAGAGCAGGCGCAGACCTGAATGCCGTTCTGACACTTGAGTATTTGCTTTTGTTGTTCCCGTCATTTTTTTTTAAATATGTTTTGGCAGAAGGGGATAATTTACTTTTTCTTATCGACAGTTGTGGTCAAAAGTTGACATACTTCATTGTCACAAGAAAAACATTCGTGAAGTTTGGTTCTTGTATGACTTTACTGTGGGTTAGGAGAAAAAGTGATCAAATCTGCTGGGTTAAAAAAAAAATATATACATACATCAACACGAATAAGCAATTTTGGTGACTTTAAAGGTTGTGTCATCAAAATGAGCTTTATAGCAGGGCCTCTTAACTTCTTGTTTTTTTTATTATTGAATGACTACAGCTGGTGACTTCTCTGAGACCATGTAAAGGACAACCGACGCATCTGGACAGTTATGTCCATAATTTGTAAAATCACTTCAAATGACTTCTACTGAGCGTATTTTACAAAGATTCCATCGCATATAGCCATATTTTACGTTTTAAGACTCTTGTCTTAAGTCTTGTTTTGGAGTTGGTAACGATTCCTGACGTGACGTTACATCAGAATTAAACACTGATGAGGAACGTAACCTTCTTTCACCATCTTGAGGAGTGATCACTTGTGGATGCTTTCTCTGTGATCATTTTATCTAGTTCCTCATGAATTGTGTTCTGTTTAGCTGGGTTGATAGCTTTTTGCATCAAGTGTACAGATGGCTTGTTCGGGTTGTTTGTGGAGCCTGATTGATGGGATATTTTAACCTTGCAGTCTACACTCTGCCTTTGAACTATCAAAGTTGAAACTCTCTCACTGTCGTCTGCCTGTCTCTTTAATGTTTAAACCCCCAGCCCTCACTGCATCACCAATCACATAGTTTTAACCGAAGACAGGGGGTGCGGGAATAGAGGACAAAAACAGTGGCTGCCATTTTGTTGTTAGAAGAACGGGCTCGTTCGCGAACGACACATCACTCATTGAGGCAGCGCCGTGTACGAAAAAAGTTTGTATGCCAAGGTAAAGTTCGTATGCCAAGGTAAAATGTTCAGAAATGTAACATTCGTAAACTGAAAAGTTCGTAAGCCAAGGGGTTCGTAAACCAAGGTATCACTGTATTTACAATTCCCGAATAAGTCTTTTGAATGGCAGTGAATGAGTTAAGATTGAATGACGGTCTGTGTGTTTTGTGTTGTCACATTATTTGGTGTTCAGTTTTTTTGTTGTTGTTGTGTTGGCTTCAAGATGGCGCCGCGAGAGTGGCTGCCTTTATAAGCATGTCCTGTATTTTGTTTAGCTATTTCTTCCTTTCCTTTCCTCTTCCTTTCTTCACTTTCGCTGTTGTGAAATGTAAATTTCTCCACTGTGAGACTAATAAAGGCTAATTTAAAACAATACAAGCCTACTGCCAAATAACAGCTGGGATAGGCGAGGCAATCATTGCCATCGTCTTGTTTCTGCCTGGGGACAGTTTGCTAAAATGGGCGTGTACGGCTTTGTCGTAAAAATGTGCTAGTACTGTCACTTTAAGAGAATTTGGTCAGAGCCAACCAATCAGAGCCGCTTATGGGGGGAGGCAAGGGAGCGGGGTGGGTAGCAACAGTTGCCCTGGTGAAGACGAAGCGCCATAGCCACGGTAGCCCTGGCGACAAGAACCCGGCAACGAGAATCAACAACAACAACGACCGAATCGGCCATAAATTTCAAAGAAGAGCTTTTAACGCCGGGAATTACACACGTGGAATCACAGGTGAACCCCGTGGCGCACGTGGAATATTTTACCCCCATTACAGGATGAAATATAGTGAGCTTTTTTTAACCCTTGTTTATGTCAGGCAGCTGGATTCTAATATTACTCCGCAAACTACCCGTAATGGCGATAATATGTCGCGTGGCTTTCCTGAGTGCGGCCATTTGAGCCCACTCGTCTCGAGGGTTGTCAGTCTGCTCGCCGTGACGACGCAGCCACGGATGCTGCGGGCCGTTGTTATGGCGATGTCAAAAGCGAAAGGTAACAGTTACAAAATGGCGGTTGTTGAGGCGTTCGGTAGCACTGTTGCAGAGGTATTTTAGCCTCAGTAGACTTCACACCACTTCTGGCTCGTGTTGTTTTAACCCCGCCACGCTGAGTTGTAGTGACGAGTTCCCAGTTAGCCATGCAGTATGTCGCTGTTATCGTCGTCCTTTTCCTACTACTGCGTCTCCACAAACGTAGCGTCAGATACACAAAGAGATGCCGGTTTAAGATGGCCAATTTTTCGAAGAACGCCCGAACAATAAATCCCATTATGTGTTAATAGCAAAACGACCGTGATATATTTCCTTTAGATTGTCTTAATAGTCAAGAGAGGCAGTAGCGAGGGCATGTGGCGGACATGGACGCTTGAAGAGGCGTGGCAAAAAGAAAGCGTGTCCTGGCTGGGTGCTTGGTTATATCACACAATAAAAATGGAGTCATTTTTTCCTGATAACATTTTACGGGAGAGTCAATGCTATCGTTTGTATTGAAATGCTAACGTTGTTTCTTCTTGTTCTTCTTTTTCAAACTGTGGCCTATTTTTGGAGTTTTAAATCCACTTTGGGCCTACTTTAGCGGACCTCCATATGTATTCTTTTTTTTTTTTTTGTAACACAAAAGCACAATATTAACTCATTGCATGCCAGACGTGCAAACGTGTCCACTCCAGTGCCAGGGTTTTTGTCACTGTCACTTGAATACCAGGACCCACATAATATTGGGTTTTAAGACTACATAAACATTAAATACAGTGTTAGAAACCTTAGACTGTCTATTTTCAGCAGAAAAAAAGTTAATTCCTAATTTATATGGGTCTGGAGTTAAATGAGCTTGAGATGAGGACAGCTGTCAATAATAATAATAATACTTTACATTTATAAGCACCTTTCAAAACTGTCAAGGTCACTTTAGAGTCCCAGAAAAAGTTTTTTTTTCTGTGGGTGAGCAGCGGCAGCCACACGCGGCAGCGTTCACTCAACCCGGAAGTAACTCAAATAGATAGAAAGCTTGATAGATCACCAATAGATAGCCAACAGAGCCATAGAGGCAGCCAGCTATCTAGCTATCTATCTACATAGCTAGCTATCCATTAGCTATATAGCCATCCTTAATGTAATACACACATATTGGTTTATTGCTTTAAGAACAGCCGAAGCTGAAAAAAAAGGGAAACGATGCCCCCTTATGGAAGGCAAAAAAACATTGCCATGGGACATGGCCAGCACTTTATCAGCACCAAGAATGAAAAAAAACAAAACAAAACCAGCACAAATTTGGGAATCTGCATCATATTTTCAATTCTGAATAAATTCGTGAATGGCAGTGAATGCGTTAAGCAATGCATCATATTTGTTTTTCGACAGTGTACCACAGTTAAGAGGAAGTGTGATCACATTACAGGTAATAAGACACTACTGATACTCCGCCTCGCTGGTAGCTTCCACATTTGCTGTATCATTAATTGAGCAGCAGTATTTCACAAGTATAATGGCATGGAACAAATAGGGAAACAGCTTCAACTATCTCAAACTTGTATTTCAAATGCGTGCTCTCCAGAGACTTTACGTGGGAAGGGAATGACCTTCTAATGGGTTCTCATTGCTCAAAAGTTCCTTTGGATTTGACAAACTGCACTCTCGTCTACATGACTTAATTATTGATCACTCGTTGCTACTAAAAGGGAAAGAAGCTTCAAGTTGGCTGTGTTCAGCATACATACTGTCTTGTTCGTGCAAAATTTAACTCCAAACAGCCAGTACATGTCCCTAACTTATTTCGATGTACTTGTTTCCTGCTTCCAGGGTAATTACGCAGCCAGTGTAATGGCCACCTCGGGCTATGTCGGCGAAATCCAGCCAACGGCCCCATCCCAAGGTACCGTTGTCACCTCTGGACAGCCCGATGCCAGTTCCACATCAGCAACGAGCCCTCAGTTCCTGGCTGAGGTTCAGACCACTGTAGTTACCCCGACCGTTGTCACCCCGACAGCCCAAACTGCACCTACCGAACAAGCCGCTTCCATCAGCACTCAAAAGCCCAGCGGTGGCACTCAAACCCAGTCTGCTGCTCAGACTCAGCCTGCTCAAACACATTATGTAACGGCTGAAATCCAAGGCTCTCCCACACAATCTGGAAATGGCCAAAGTGCTCCTCAGTACATCGTTGTTACAGTTACAGGTAATGTGCCACACATTTTACACCTTCATGACATCTTTACAGCAGCTCCTAATCCTTTTTAAATCCCTTTCCGTTCTACTATTGTGTTGATTTATTTTTGCCCATTGTGGTACTATTAAAAGCGTTCTTATTCTGTACATCAACATCAACAAATATATTTACTCATTCACTGCTAAACGTGCAAAAATGTGTCCACTTCAGTGCCAGGCCAGGGTTTTTGTCATTGTCACTTGAATGCCAGGACCCACAGAATATTGAGTTTTAGGACAACATAAACATTCAATGCGACATGAGAAACCTTAGACTCTCTTCTTTCATCAGAAAAAATAGTTAATTCCTAAATTATATGAGTCTAGAGTTGTATGAGCGTGAAATGAGGGTGGCAGTCCAAATTGCAATGCAATACATACATATTTTTTTATTGCGCTTTAACAAAAGCTGAAGCTGCAACAAAGCGCTAACATGGAAAAAAGGGAAATGCTTGTAAATGCTCCCCCTTGTGGAAAAGAAAAAAACATTACCAGAGGCCATAGCCAGCGCTTTATCGGCACTCAAGCATGAAAAAACGAAACCCGAACAAATTTGGGAATGGCGCTCTATGTCTTATTTTCAATTCCCGAATAATAATAATAATAATAATAATACATTTCCTTTATAAGCACTTTTCAAAACTCTTATGGTCACTTTACAGTCACAGGATATTTATTTTGTGGGTGAGCAGCGGCAGCCACACGCACTCAACCCGGAAGTAAGTCAAATAAATAGAAAGCTAGCTAGCTAATAGATAGGTAACTGGATAGTTAATAGTTAGCTACATATATAGCTTCTTTTTTTCCTTTCGGCTTTTCCTTTTAGGGGTCGCCACAGCAAGAATAAGTTTGTAAATGGCAGTGAATGAGTTAAATACATAATACGTGTTTACATTACTGAGAAAATATGGGTCAAACTGTGTACCGGGTTGATTGTTAAAAATAGCGCTCAATATTGAGAATTGATGACTGTTAAAACAATATAATACAGTAAACGCAGAAATAGTACAACGGTAGTTTCTTTTGCATACGAACATCATCTTATTGCCATCTCATACATTTTCATTGTCTAGCAGAGGGTTCCCTTCACTCAAACGACAGTGTATCCGACTCCAGTTCCCCTCCAGCTGTCGTGCAAACCGGAGTTCCCACACAGGTCGTTCAGCAAGTCCAAACAGCCCAGCAGGTGAACAGGTCACTCGTGCAAAACACATTTTGTCATGTCAGAGATGTGTGTTCGGTCGGACACTGTGAACAAAGGCTCGAACACAGGAAGATTGTCTTTTACTGCCGGCAGGGGACGTAGTCATTCATGACCGACGCCCAACCTCTGCAGCCCTCTGCCAAGCTATGTCTTGAGAGTATATGCAAATTTATGTGAGACATTAGTCAAACATAGTCTTCTTGATTTCAATACCACGCCTCTGAACATCCCAAGCACCAACACCGATTAAAAAAAACCACAACATAGACATTTTAATTGGTTGTCCTTTCCATGAACTGATAGATTTGTAACCTCTTCCTGTGAAGGAGTTTACCAAGTCCTGAATTAGTCCAAGGCCAGACTAGATCACCTACAGGAAAATGACAGTTTAACAGGCTGTGTGTCTGTTCGCCTCAGATTGACCCCAGATTTTCTGTGCTTCCATTGTGGGCCTTGCGTTCGGCGGCCAACTAACCTTAAAACTGTTAAATATGATCACTTCTATTCTGTCTATTCTCTATCAGTATGCTTTCCCTTGCAACACCTAAAGCTCCTCTTATCCTTGTTTGCACAGAGGTCAGTGGTCCAGGCCACCTCACAGATAACCAAAACTGAGTCGTCGGGCACACAACTCAATGTCACCAATTTACAGCCAGTCCACATCAGCCCAGAGGTAAGGTCATCATAATAACTTGTGAAACTTGATATTAAATTAAAAAGTCTTATCCACATCATCTTAAGTGGTGGCATTATAGCTCCTTTTTAGCAGTGGAGTGACAGACAGCATTAGTCAGGGAGGAGTATCTATGGAAGAAAGACATCACGCAGTGTAAGGACTGATCTTAGGCCTCAGAGCAGATCGCAGACTGGCAAAGTCATCTAGATCCCAGTGGACAACATTCATTATCAGCAGCCATTCTACTGCTTCTCTTTGCACATGGAGAAAGACTCGCCAGCTGCCTGCTGATACCAGCTCCAACCAAGTAGGTCAGAGACGCGAGGGAGATAGCAGTTATGGAGTTAAATGTGTTCATCAGTTAATGATTATTTTCCACTTTTGCAGACAAAGTCAGATAAGCACACAGCAAGTTGACAAAAACATTTTACTGTCGATTTGCTATCTCTTACCTATCTAGCCGGCTATCTAGCTTGCTATCTATTAGCTGCCTGGCTATCTAGCTGGCTACATAGCCAGCTATCTATTAGCTATCAATTAGCTAGCTAGCTAGCTTCCTATCTATTTGAGTTATTCCGGGTTGAGTGAACGCTGGCGCACCCACAGAAAAACCTATCCTGTGAGATCCTTGAGAGCTTTGAAAGGCGCTATCCGGCTAGCTGGCTATCTATTAGCTATCTATCAAGCTAGCTAGATATCTATTGGTTAGCTGGCTATCTATTGGCTATCTATTAGCTAGCTGGCTAGCTGGCTATCTATAAGCAATCTAGTAGCTAGCTTTTTATTTATTTGAGTTATTCCCGGTTGAGTAAACTCTGGCGCGCGTGGCTGCCGCTGCTCACCCACAGAAAAACTTATCCAGTGACTGTAAAGTGACCTTGAGAATTTTGAAAGGCGCTTATAAATGAAATGTATTATTATTTCTAAGGTTTCTAACGCTTTACTGAATGTTTATGTAGTCCTGACATGCAATATTCTGCAGATCTTGGAATTTGAGTGAAAATGACAAAAACCCTGGCACTGGAGTGGCCACATTTTTGCACACGTCTGACAGTGAATTAGTGAATGGTTGTGAAAATGAAGATACAATTTACAGGCGGAACATTTCAATGTTTTTATGATTTTGTTCTTTCATTTGACTGGTCGGCCCTTATATCGAACTTTTTAAGCGCTCATAGGCGTTGTCGAAATATATAAATATTCATTTGTGTTCCCGTAGGTCCAACAGCAGCTAGCACCAGTGCAGGTGCAACATGTGTACACCAACCAGGTGCAATATGTGGAAGGAGGTGATACCAACTACACCACCAGCACAATGTGAGAATCAATTTCCTAGCTAGCATTAGCAAGAAAACATTTTTACTCTAAAATGTTTTTTTTTTTTATTTCCCGTCCAGTCGTTCCGGCACCTTCCCTTATACTGATACAGCCCTGTATACCCAGACTACTGCTGGGCAGTATTACGAAGGTCAGGCGACCTCAGGCACTCAGGCTTCCACCCCTGGTACCCCTCTAACTGTCTCTGTGACCACCGGCACAACAGGAGCCGTGTCCATGTTTGTGGCTCAGCCTAGCAGTGCGACAGGGGGAGGGACTACGGTGGCCTCCGCAGGTGCTACCACAAATGGGTCAGGGGATGGGGCAGGAACTAATGGCGCTGCTACGGGAAGTTATGTGATCCAAGGGGGTTACATGTTGAGCAGCAGCAGCAGCAGTAGCAGTGGCGGGTCAAGCGGCAACAGTCAGAGCTACGCCCACACCGCCCGCGCTTCCCCGGCCACTGTGAGTATAACGGAGGGCGAGGAGAGTAGCGTGCCGTCGGCAGACAAGAAGGTATGCAGAGGCTCCGAGTGAAGGAATTTCTTTTCATTCTCTTTTTTTCATCTGCACAACCATTTTGGTGCCATGCGCTGAATGTCGTCAAGTGGAAAGCACAATTAAAAATATCGTGATACCTAGCTTAACGAACCCCTTGGCTTATGAACTTTTCGGTTTACGAACGTTACATTTATGAAAATTTTACCTTGGCATACGAACTTTACCTTGGCGTACAAACTTTTTTCGTACACGGAGCTGCCTCAATGAGTGATGTGTCGTTCGCGAACGAGCCCGTTCTTGACAACAAAGCAGACTGTTTTTGTCCTCTATTCCCCGCCCCCAGTCTTCGGTTAAAGCCACGTGATTGGTCAAGAACGCAGCAGTGAAGGGGGTGGTTTAAACATTAAAGAGACAGGCAGATGACAGTGAGAGACTTTCAACTTTGATTGTTCAAAGGCAGAGTGTAGACTGCAAGGTTAAAATATCCCATCAATCAGGCTTCACAAACAACCCGCACAAGCCATCTGTACACTTGATGCAAAAAGCTATCAACCCAGCTAAACGTAACAAAATTGATGAGGAACAAGGTAAAAGTATCACAGAGAAAGCACCTACAAGGGATCATTCCTCAAGATGGTGAAAGAAGAAGGTTACGTTCCTCATCAAGTGTTTAATGCTGATGAAACCGGCCACTCCATTCCATCAAGCCATCAATGACCATCACAAAGGTAAATAAAACGACTTTATTATATAGTACAGTTTATTTCTTTAATGATAATACCATAGAACATTTATTATACATAAAATAAGGTATATTTTGTGTAGTTTTAAGGCTTAGAAAGTAGAAAATTATGTTTTATGGGGACCTGGGAACGCATTATTCTCATTTTAATGGTTTCCTATGGGAAATTAATTTCTGGGAGACACACATTTCGCCTGACACACTCTGTCTGGGAACCAATTAAGTTCGTAAGGCAAGGTATCACTGTATTATATTTTTAATTGTGATTTCCAACTCAAAGAAAAAAAAACAACAGCAACAAATCATGACCCCCATTGCTTTCATCTCATTTCAGTGCATGTACAGGGGCACCTTTGATATGCCTGAAATGCCCCAAAATCTTATTTGCCATTCCTAGTCATTTAGAATTCCATAACGGTGCCCAACTGGTCTCTGGCAGACATTCCATCAGGTCATTAATTTCATTGCATACCAATGTTATAAGCCACGGCACGCAAAAACCAAGATATTTGCGTTCCCATTTCAAAATGATCTGCCGCTCTTACGCTCCCCAACTTACGAACGAGATACATTCCGAACGGTCGTTCGTAAGATGAATTTGTTCGTAAGTTGCTTCAGTGCTATATTTTGTATGGAATATATGCTAAAGGCTTATGCAGTATGTTTAAGGTAATACAAAGTAAAGATGTATAAGTATGTTAACAGATAGCCAGCAGGCCAGCTAGATAGCTAACAGATAGCCAGCCAACTAGCCGGCCAATAGATATCTAATAGATAGCCAGCTAGCGGGATAGATAGCTAATAGATAGCCAGCCAGATAGCTGTTATGAAAAGAAGAGGAAAGGAAAGAAAGAAGTAAAAAAAACAAAATACAGGAGCTGCTGGAAAGGCAGCCACTCTTGCGGCGCCATCTTGAAGTAAAAAAAAACAAAACTAATAAACAAATATGACAACACAAAGACGGGTGCCTATCTATTAGCTATTTAATAGCTAGCTACCTAGCTTTTTATTTATTTGAGTTATTCCGGGTTGAGTGAACGATGGCGCATGTGGCTGCCGCTGCTCACCCACAGAAAAACTGGTCCTGTGACTGTAAAGTGACCTTGAGAGTTTTGAAAGGCGCTTAGAAATTAAATGTTATTATTATTATTATTATTGTTAGTAGTAGTAGTAGTAGTATGAGTATTATTATTATTGTTATTATTATTAAGGCTTGTATAAGAAACCTGTATTGGTTTGTCCTGAAAAATAAACATTTAATAAAATATATGCTCTAGAAAGATATGTACATGTACAACTGGAGAGAATACTACATATCTTACTACAAAAATGTTCGTATGTACCGTTGTTCGTAACCTGAATGTTCGTAAGTAGGGGAGCGTCTTTATATTGAATTGGAAATACATGTGCATGCAGTGTGTATTCGAAAAACATCCATCTCCAACTACTTACCACAAGTAAAGGATAACGGGCTTTTGAGTGATTCCCGGATGAACCCCAAAATACACTTAACATAGAGTTTTGAAGGTGAACTTGACCTTCACCCAAAAGCCCAATCGAAAACTTTCTGTGAGAAGTACCATATGTGCATGTTTTGAACGTTGGACCGGTTTATCGTTGCTAATTGCATCAGTCGCCTGCATTTGCCCTGCCTGCCGGTCAGGTACAGTGGTTGCTGGACAACTACGAAACTGCTGAAGGAGTCAGTCTGCCACGCTCGACCCTCTACTGCCACTATCTGCTGCATTGCCAGGAACAGAAACTCGAGCCTGTGAACGCTGCCTCTTTTGGCAAACTCATTCGATCGGTTTTCATGGGACTACGTACACGACGCCTTGGCACGCGGTAAGATGTAAATGCAAATAAGATTACAAGTAGCGCCTTGATTGTTTTTTTTTTTTAATACTGCGGCATCAATCTTGATGAGATAAACAACATCTGAAAGCCTTGGGAAATTATTCTTTGTGTGGGAGGGAATGTGGACTGTTATGAAACCACAGCATGTGTGAAGGTTTGTGAGTTTGACACCAGAGGAACGACTCTGTAAATCTATTAAATTAACACTTGAAGTTATTCGTCGTCTATGTAAGCTCTCAGTCATACACGAGTGGTCCATCGATGAAAAGGTTTCTTCAGCCATCATCTGTACTTCTTTGAAGGTGTCTGAAGTTTCGCTCCTCAATCCGAAAAACTTCATCCGTGTCAGAGATGTGTGTTCGGACACTGTGAACACAGGCTCGAATACAGGAAGATTGTCTTTTACTGCCGGCAGGGGACGCAGCCATTCATGACCGACGTCCAACTTCTGCAGCCCTCTGCCAAGCTATTTATTGAGAGTATATGCACATTGAAGTGATACATTCGGAAAACATAGTCTTCTTGATTTGAATACCACACCCCTGGACGTCCCAAGCACCAACAACTATAAAACAACAGAACATAGACATTTTAATTGGTTGCTGAACGGATAGATTTGTAACCTGACTAATGACCTCTTCCTGTGAAGGAGTTTACCAAGTCCTAAATTAGTCCACGGCCAGATCTCCTACATGAAAATGACAGTCTGTTCACCTCAGATTGACCCCAGATCTTCTGTACTTCCATTGCGGGCCTTGTGTTCAGCGGCATGAAACTTTTAAATGATCACTTCTATTGTGTCTATTCTCTATCAGTCCGACACCTTTAAAGAAGTACAGATGACGACCGAAGAAACCTTTTCATCACTTGAAGTTATTCTTTATAGTGAAGAGGTTGTTTTTAGTTATATTGCCCCGTATAATGGGCGTTTTTTTTTCCAATGGAGATTGAATTTGTGAAATTGATGACATTTTCTGGAACTGACAGGGGCAATTCAAAATATCACTACTATGGTCTAAGAATCAAGGCAGGCTCTTCGCTTCTCCGCCTCATGGAAGATCAGCAACATCTGGCTATGAGGCAACAGCCTTTCTCTCAAAAGCAGAGGTACACACGTCACATTGGCGGAGATCCCCCAATGTTTCGATCTCGGTGATTGAGCTGTTATGATATCGTGTATTTTTGTTCAATCAGGTTGAAGCCTGTGCATAAAGTGGAGGGAATGACCAACGGGACAGCTTCAGGAGCTGGACAGCAGCAACTTCAGCAGCAAGGTTCTGGACAGGTGGACATCAGCACCCAGGTTCAGCAGTACCAGCAGTTCCTTGGTTAGTTCTTTCGTATGAGTGGCTCAAAACAGAATCCTTTTTGTTATATAACTGTAGTGGTAAATCACCTTCCCATTTCTTTAATGAGCTTTGTAATTGAGTTCTCATGCTATGTGTCCTAATGGTCAGATGCAACCAGAACACTTCCCGAGTTCCCAGATATTGACCTCCAGGGGAAGTCCCCGCCCGAGGGTATCGAACTAGATCACATCAAAAACTTTCAGCTGCTCTACAGAGAACACTGTGAGGTAATCAAGGAATGATCCTAACTGGTTTCAAGAGATTGAATGATCTCATAACGTTGTGTAGAAGAACTGCAAATGGATAAACACTTTTAAGTAGTTTAGATCCTGTTCAGGATGTGGTATAATTCATTTTTATTTTCCTCTTCTCAGGCCATACTGGACGTGATGGTCAATCTTCAATTTACCCTTGTGGAGACCCTTTGGAAAAGCTTCTGGAGGTTCAGTCAGAGCCAGGCTGGAGATGCCACACTGGCTGTGTGAGTGGTTCAAACTTCTCCCAAACTGATTACATGAGGGTAGTAATTTAAAGGACAACTGACGCCTCCGGACAAAATGTGTCCATAATTTGTAAAATCACTTCAAATGACTTCTACTGAGCGTATTTTACAAAGATTCCACGGCATATAGCTATATTTTACGTTTTAAGACTCGAGCTGAATATTCAGGAAGTCTTGTTTTCGAGTTGATGACGATGCCTGACGTCACGTCGGGAACGCCCCTGACCGAGAAAGCGACACAAAATGCATTTTGGGTACTTTGTTTGGTGTGAAAACTTGGTGTTGATCCGTGTTGATGGCGAAAATAGAAGGAAAACACATAAATAACACAATGGTGAATTGTTTTGTGTTGCACCAAGACTACTATTTGATACTAGTTGAAATTCCCAGCAGACAAATCAGCCTATTTCCAACGGAGCTTGGCCGCCATCTTGTGTATTTTCTGGGACGCTACATTGGAATCCTGACGGCTCGAATTGATACGGGAGGACTTCTTTAATCGATTGCAAACATTTATGATTTCCTCTTCAGAACTATTTGAATCATATTCATAACTGGATGAGTAACAAGAAAGCATCTTCTCCAAATCTGAAGCCATTGTTTTGATTCTAGAGTAAGGCAAGACGTCCTGACGTGATGTCACGAACAAGAGGGCGGGACCTTCTGAAACTCGGCATCATTTTGAAGTAGTTTTGGGACATTTTAACTCATTTTTATTGCTGTTTTGCATTTGACTAAAAATATCAGCCTGCGTGTTTTGGGTATTTGAGATGCTATAAAACGTTTTTCTGATGTCAGTTAGGAAACAAAAAAATGGTGTCGGTTGTCCTTTAAGGATTATTGAACCACATTAACAAATCGCATTGCGATGCAAATCCACCACTGATTGCCGTAACGCAGGATAAGGTGTACGGGGAACATTCTAAGATGCTATTTGTGCAACATGTGCAAATACCTTTTTAGAAATACAGGTAACATCCAACTTACGACCGAGTTCCGTTGCGACCAAACGGTCATAAGTCAAAATGGTCGTAAGTCAAAATCCATTCAAAATGTTGAATAAAGACTCTGAGGCTAAATGACTCGCGAACTCCGCCCTCTGGTGCCATCACACGGTCCATTGCTGTGCGAGAGTGAGATGCTGGCTGGCTGGCCAAAATTGTCGTACGCGTTGCCGGCCTGCTAGCGCTTTGCGGTGCCAGGCGTAGAATAAAAAACATTAAAATAGGGTCTGGAGGTCTTGGTCGTAAGTCGCGCCGGTAAGTCGGATGTTACCTGTATATTAATTAAAGCTCTGCATATGTTGCCAGTCACGATGAATCAGAAAAGCGTCTCCCGAAATCATGCCTGGTGTTGCTGTGCAAGTATGACCCGGTGCTGCGATGGAGCCGTGACTGTGACAACAGCCTCTATCAGGGCCTGGTGGAAATCCTCATCCCTGATGTCCTCAGACCAATCCCCAGTAAGACATTGAAAGAGAAATGGCTGTGTAGCGAGTTTGCGATGTCGATGTGATTGAAATACTGTACAGACATCACCAGGAAGGAATCTCTTCGTGTTTTAGCCTGTATTTTCTTTCAAATGGCCTTAATTTCTAGTGAAGTTATCTGGTTTTCATCTAGAAACAGTCCTCTTAATTCATTCACTGCCATTCACGAATGGGAATTGAAAATATGACGTAAAGCGCCATTCCCGAATTTGTTCTGGTTTTGTTTTTTTCTTGTTTTGGTGCCGACAAAGCGCTGTCAAGACCTCTGGCAATGTTTTTTTCCCTTCCACAAGGGGGCAGCCTTTCCCTTTTTGCCACGTTAGCGCTTTGTTCCAGCTTCAGCTGTTGTTAAAGTGCTATATAAACCAATATCTAGCTAGCTACAGTACATTATCTATTAGCTATATAGCTGGCTAGCTATCTATATAGCTAGCTAGCTACTAGCTATCTATTGGATAGCTAGCTAGCTTTCTATCTATTTGAGTTATTTTACTTCTGGGTTGAACGATGGCGCATGTGGCTGCCGCTGCTCACCCACGGAAAAAACGTTTGAAAGTTTTAAAGTTTTGAAAGGCGCTTAGAAATGAAATGTATTATTATTATTATATGTATGGATTGCATTGTATTTTGTACAGCTGCCCTCATTTCAAGCTCAGATAACCCCAGACCCCATATAATTTAGGAATTAACTATTTTTTTTTCTAATGAAAGAAGAGAGTCTAAGATTTCTTACGCTGCATTGAATGTTTATGTAGTCCTAAAACTCAAAATTCTGTAGGTCCTGGAATTTGAGTGACAATGACAAAAACCCTGGCACTGGAATGGCCACATTTTTGCACATCTGGCAGTGAATGAGTTAACTGCTTGCTTTTATGATGGCTAGAATAATACTTTTTTTTCCTTCTGCCCTCAGGTGCCTTAACTCAAGCCATTCGGAACTTTGCCAAAAGCCTGGAAAGCTGGCTGACCAACGCAATGATGAACATTCCCGAGGAAATGGTTCGCATCAAGGTACATGACTACTCTATTTGTAGCGACAATGGATTGAAACGGAAAATGATGAGTGGCTTCTGATACAGTGATGCGCATCAAGAGCGTACAAATTGACCTTTTTCTCGTTCTGTCAGGTAACATCAGCTAACGCATTTGCCCAAACCCTGCGGCGCTACACCAGTCTTAACCACCTGGCCCAGGCCGCTCGCGCCGTCCTCCAAAACACTGCCCAGATCAATCAAATGCTCTCTGACCTCAACCGTGTTGACTTTGCGAACGTTCAGGTGAACATCCTGTCATTTCGATCCGATCCGACCATCAAATGACCTCTTCCTGTCTACTCCCTGCAGGAACAAGCCTCGTGGGTGTGCCGCTGTGAAGACCGCGTCGTGCAACGACTGGAACAGGACTTTAAAATGACCCTCCAGCAGCAGAATTCCTTGGAGCAATGGGCCGCCTGGTTGGATGGTGTGGTTTCCCAGGTGTTGAAACCGCACCAACACAGTCACACCTTCCAGAAGGCTGCCAAGCTGTTCTTGCTCAAGTGGTCCTTTTACAGGTAAGGCGCACTAGAAAAGATGCATTAACGTGTTACATTTACCATCTATCCTGAAGTACAGTGATACCTCGGTTTAGGAACCCCTTGGTTTACGAACTTTTCGGTTTACGAACGTTAAATTTATGAACATTTTACCTTGGCATACAAACTATTTTTCGGGATACACATGGAGCTGCCACAATGAGTGATGTGTCGTTTGCGAACGAGCCCGTTCTCCTAACAAGAAAATGGCAGCCGGCTTGTTTTGGTCCTCTATTCCCCACCCCCGGTCGTCGGTTGCAGCCATGTGATTGGTCAAGAAGAGCCGCAGCGAGGGGGGGTTTGCAAACAGAGAGAGAGTGAAGCCATTCTCCCAAAAAGTAAATGGCGCCCAACAATTTTTTTTTCCTCTCTTCCCCGCCCCCAGTTTTCAGTTAAAGCCACGTGATTGGTCAAGAACGCAGCAGTAAGGGGAGGTGGTTTAAACATTAAAGAGACAGGCAGACGACAGAGAGACAGTGACAAAATGGATAGAAAACAGTGAAATTTGGACTTATTTCAACTTTGATAGTTCAAAGGCAGAGTGTAAACTGCAAGGTTACAATTCCCATCAATCAGGCTGCACAAATAACCTGCACAAGCCATATGTACACTTGATGCAAAAAGCTATCAACCCAGCTAAAGAGAACACAATTGATGAGGAACTAGGTAAAATTATCGCAGAGAAAGCACCGACAAGGGATCATTTTTCACAGAGGGAAATATAATGACTTTATTATACAGTACAGTTTATTTCTTTAATTATAATACCATAGCACATTTATTATACATATAATAATAATAAGGTATATTTTGTGTAGTTTTAAGGCTTATTTAGTCGAAAATTATGTTTTATGGGGACCTGGAAACGGATTATTCTCATTTTAATGGTTTCCTATGGGAAATTAATTTTTGGGATACACACTTTTCGCCTTACACACTCTGTCTCAGAGCCGATTAAGTTCGTAAGACGAGGTATCACTGTACTCCCATCTGTTCTCCAGTTCCATGGTGATTCGGGATCTTACCCTGCGGAGTGCAGCCAGTTTTGGCTCCTTTCATCTGATTCGCCTTCTGTATGATGAGTACATGTACTATCTGATAGAGCATCGCGTAGCCCAGGCTAGAGGAGAAACCCCCATTGCCGTCATGGGAGAGGTAACACACACACACACAGAAACGACAAGAAATATTTTAATCCTAAAGTCATGATAAGAAATCTTCCATCTTTTACTTAGTTTGCCAGTTTAGGACGAGGTCTAATCATGCTGGATGGTGACAAAGGTAACCTCGCTCAGATCTTAATCCAGTTGCGTCTCATGCACGTTCTAACAACATTTTTATTTCTATGTGTGTGGTTCAGAAGAAGAAGACGAAGAAGAAGAAGAAAGCGACGAGGAAAGCCAGGAGTTGTCTTTACCGTCGGATGCTGTCGTGTTAGGAGAAGAATCTCTGGAGCCTCCTGCCAAGCTGGCCAGAACCGACCAACGGGTTCTCTTCACTACCGGACCAGCTGACAACTAAAACAGCGTTAGGACCACTTGAACACGTATGTGTATAGTATATACAGCAGCTATTGTAAATGTTGTGCACATTTTTGCCGCAGTCTGTCCCGCTTAGTGTTTGTCTCGCTCTGGTTAAAATACACACACACATGCGCACACACACTTGTTTGATGGATTACATTTATACATAAGTGAATTGGAAGAAACGGATCCCCCCCAAAAAAACAAAAAGATGCAAGGCGCATCTTAACTTCGATTTGTGTATATTTTATAAGAAGACATTTTGTCCAGTTACTGAAATGGCAGTGTCTATTACCTGGAATGTGATCACACTGCCTCTTAAAGGACAACCGACAGCATTTTTTTTTTGTTTCCGAACTGACATCAGAAAAACGTTTTATAGCATCTAAAATACCCAAAACATGCAGGCCGATATTTTTAGTCAAATGCAAAACACCAATAAAAATGACAAAGTGTCCAAAATCTGCAAAAAAATTGAGCTGTGAATTGGGCATTTTCAGAAAGTCCCGCCCCCGGTTCGTGACCTCACGCCAAGACGTCTTCCCTTGCTGGAGAATCAAAACAATGGCTTCAGATTCTGAGAATATGCTTTCTTGTTACTTATCCAGTTATGAATATGATTCAAATAGTTCTGAAGAGGAAAGCATACATGTTTGCAATCGATTAAAGAATTTATTCCGTGCCATTTTGAGGCAAAAGGGAGGGGGGCGGAATGTAGCACCAAAAAAGAGGCAGAAAATGGCGACAAAGCTCCATGTAAGGAATTAATCAGCCCGTTTCCACAGGCTGATTAATTCCTTACACGGAGATTTGTCGCCCTCTTCTGGCTCTTTTTGGTGCAACACGAAGTTTTCAGACCAAACAAGTACATCAAAATACATTGACGTGATGGAAGGACTGCTACAATGTGTCCTTTTTTTCGGTCAGTGGCGTTCCTTCAGTGACGTAACGTGAGGACTCCTCACCAACTCAAAAACAAGACTTCCGGAATATTCAGAGAAAATCTTAAAACGTAAAACATAGCTATATGTGGTGGAATCTTAGTAAAATACGCTCAGTAGAAGTCATTTGAAGCCATTTTACAAATTATGGACACAACTTGTCCCGAGACGTCGGTTGTCCTTGAAATAAAGGAGCGCGGAAAGTAAAACTTGGACAGGAAGTGACAACAACAAGATAAATAAAGCACAGCTATCTGCTGGTCAACTATGGGATAGCAGTCATAAACAAATGTATCAGCAGAATTTATAACCGTTTGGTCGGAACGGAACTCGGTCGTAAGTCGGATGTTACCTGTACATGGAAATCATGCCAAATGTTTGTGAGTCATGGCTCGTTGTTCCCTCAAAGGCGATTCTTATGACCTTTCCTTTTCCCCCATGAGAGTCGTGTTCAATTCACTACCTGTAAAAAGACATTGGTGTTTTCTAAGGAGTGCCTGTCACAGATGCTCCTCACCTGTACTGTACAGATAAAGCCACGACGCGGAATAAGGACTCTCCTGTGTTGCTGCAAAAAATCTCGAGTGTATGTCACATGATTTTGCTTCAAAGTGCTTCATCTGTCTTTTCATTTAAACCATTATCGTGCCCTCATTTTTCTAATTTTGTCCTCACGTTTCATGATCTTTTTATATCTGTGCCAAACCTTTCTTATTTTATCCTTGTGTGAAATGATTTTTTTTCCCAGTGCCAGAGTAAAAACAGTGACATATTGCCCTGTTAATTTTCCTTTTTTTTTTTTGCATTTTATTGTCACTAACTGAACCTGTCGTGCAGTATAAGGTGCTGTGATGTCACACATTTTCGAAAAACCCTTTTGTGAATTATTTTTTTGTGTGGTTCTATTTTTATCAATCCCCATTTTCATGTCTGAAAATGTATCCACACGTAGGCTAAGACATCGCCTCTTTGCACATCTTATCATACAACAAGTCTTGACACAATTCTCTTCAGATCTTTTTTTTGTGCATTGCCTTTTGAAAAATGAGGTACAATGTGTGACACACTTTAAAGGACAACTGACATTTTTTTTTCCTAACCGACATCAGAAAAACGTTTTATAGCATCTAAAATACCCAAAACATGCAGGCTGATATTTTTAGTCAAATGCAAAACACCAATAAATATGACTTAAAGTGTCCCAAAACTACTTCAAAATGACCCCGGAAATTGCGAGTTTCAGAAGGTCCCGCCCCCTTGTTCGTGACATCACGTCAGGACGTCTTTGCCTTGCTCTAGAATCAAAACAATGGCTTCAGATTCGGAGAAGATGCTTATTTCTTACTCATCCAGTTATGAATATGATTCAAATAGTTCTGAAGAGGAAAGCATAAATGTTTGTAATCGATTAAAGAAGTCCTTCCGTGTCATTTTGAGGCGTCTGGACTCCAATGTAGCGTCCCAGAAAATACACAAGATGGCGCACAAGCTCCGTTGGAAATGGGCTAATTTGTCTGCTGGGAATTTGTGCCAACTAGTATCAAATAGTCGTCTTGGTGCAACACACAACTCTTCACCATCGCTTTATTTATGTGTTTTCCTTCTAATTTCGCCATCAACACGAAGCTTTCAGACCAAACAAAGTACCCGAAATGCATTGTGTGTTGCTTTCTCGGTCAGAGGCGTTTCTTCAGTGACGTAGGGTGAGGACTCGTCACCAACTCGAAAACAAGACTTCCTGAATATTCAGCACGAGTCTTAAAATGTAAAATACAGCTATATACGGTGCAATCTTTGTAAAATACGCTCAGTAGAAGTCATTCGAAGTGATTTTACAAATTATGGACACAACTTGTCCGGAGGCGTCGGTTGTCCTTTAAATGAACATCACACACCCTGCAGTTTTAAAGTGTGCAGTATCTGCTCTATCCTCCACAACATTTCATTCCTGCCAATGGCTTACTTTTGCTTCATCAACCCATCTTTGGAAACACTGTCAGTAACGATGCTAGTGCTGTGTTTACGTTGACTTTTTAATCACTACAAAGTAGGCCCTATTTGTTTTTAAGGGCCCTTGGAAGCCTCAAACCAGCATATCTATTATTTTTCGGTAGTCCCAATTCTATACCCCGGCTGATTACATATCACGCCAGTGTTTAGATGATTAAAGAAATGTCATTGTTGAGTAAAATGTTTAGTCTTTTTTAAAGTGCATTGTTTCTTATTTAAAAAAAATACAAAGTTAGTAAACTAAAGATGTTCAGTGGCAGTGTTTTATGGATTTGGTCGACTGTGCCTTTGGAGGTGGTAGAATGCAATTCAGATGTTTAATTTTAAATACAGTATATTAATTAAAGACTTTTTAAAATTGCATTTGTTCTTCCGTTTTCTCAAACGTTCACAGGGTTAACGCATTTTGAATTCGCAGTAAATTCTAATAAAATTCAACAGGCCGTATTCCTGGAAATCTGTGCAACTGCGACTTCATGTGTTTCTTTTTTTCTGCAGCATTGCGAGCAATGCAGATGCAAAGAAATCACAGATGAAAAGAGAAATTGACACCGCAATTTTTAAAGTTGATGGATATCGTTTTACCACTGGGGGAGCATGTGTACTACTTGAGTACTAAGAAGACCGAATAAACCGGAACTAGTCACCAGTCAATTGCAGCGGAACACAGACAAACAAAAAAATCGTCATTCACAGACACACCGCCGTAGTTTAGTGATCAATTGCCCATGTATTTGCAATGTGGGAGGAGAAAACCTACGCAGGCACGGGGAGTACATGCAAATCCACACAAGGAGGCCATGGGCAAGAATCGAAGGAAGCCATAGCGTCTCTGTTGTAAGGTTGAGGTGTTAAACTACAAATTGCCCCTCTTGCTGTAATTTTACTAACATACGGTATAGTATACCGTATGTTTTTTGAACCAGGGCACGTTTTTTTTACATTGGAATTTTTTGCGGCACACCACTAACCATCTCGCAGGAAAGAGGCAATCAGTGACGTGTTTCCACACGGACGAATATTAAATTACCCTCCGAGTCTTCAGCACGGACACCGGACAATTACATAATATCGGGAGAAAATGATTAATAAATGTTTGTTAAATTTTAAAAAGGGGCATTGGATAATTTCTCACGGCACACTAGTGTGCCGCGGCACAGTGGTTGAAAATCATTGCGGTATATTATAAACAAGTCGCAAGGGCTGACGCCATATTTAGTTTGGTCATGTGATGACAAACGGTGACGAGTGTGTAATCTCTCCGCTGATTGGTGGAATTCCCTTCCCGTTTTATTTACGTATGTATTGGCGCTCTTGTTCCTCTGGCGCGTTTTTGAAACGCTCGTCTGGAATAATGTTTTTTCGATTGTAAACATTGACGTTTTGAAAAACATTAATTTAACACTTACACTATGCGTTTTTTTTACATCCCAAGGTGACGCTAGCAGGATGTGCGGGCCAGCTGTGGGAACTATTGGGCGCCAAAGTTTCTTGAAGACGTCGTGTTTTGCTAAATTGTTCCATTCGAACATCGATTACGTTTATGCTAGCACCCTATAAATGTCCGTCTCTCGTTGTCGACGTTTATTTTGCTGTCCACACGAAACGAGGTGGCTGTTTCTTCTGGAGCGTTACTCTTTTCGGTAAGTGTTTCGGCACTAATATTACAAATATTTCATCTTTGACAGAACCGCATGTGTTACCCTACAAGTGTTTCCCGAGTTATATGTCTGCCTTGACAAAGTTAATGTTCTAAGATGCTGTCACATTGATTATCAATCATAAATGCAATTTCTATAAACTGACGGGGTAAATATCTTTTTTATTATCATCTTATTGTGATTTATTTTTGGTCTAAGGTCCCAGTAAAGTATGGCGGGTGTTGTGGCAATGGCAACTGTCATAGAGGATTTTGACACACAGGTATTTTTTGTACTCTAAACACATGTTGCATGTAATCGCTATCATGCTGTGTGTCACCTGTGTGAATAACTTCTCTACCCTGTTATGTTCACAGCCTTGCAATAAAGCAAGCAGTGATGGCAGGAGTGCTGTTGTCAAGACAATCACCAGCTACTTCTCTCCTGTGGCCAAAGCTGTGGAGAAACCCTTCTCACCTCCGCGCTCCAATAACATCATGGACTATTTCACCCGTGGGAATTTGACCTCCAAAGTAAAATCCAGCCCATCACAAATTATCAAAGACACTAGTCCGAGATCTTCCGAAAAACATATCAACCCAGTGGTAGTGGAAAAGCATCAGTCTGTTAAACGGAAGAGAAAGACAACAAAAGCTGTAAGTGAAATTGTGGATTTGGAAACTGTTGTCTCAGATAATGTGGAAAACTGCTCTATTGTGGAGGGATCCAACTTGGCGCCAGATTGCCACAGAGTCTGTGTTGTTGTTAGCAATCATAGAGATGCTCTGGCGGCTAATATAGCTAATCGATCAACGGAGAGCAACAACTGTCAGCCCGCTAACCAGGCTCAGAATGATGAATCTCACAAAAGTGCCTCTAAACGTGGGAAAGATAGCACCTCATCTACGGTCGCATGTGTAAAAGACAAGGGGAAACCTGTTAAAACAAAACGTGTATGCACTTCAAGGAAGAGCAAACAAAAGGAGGAAAACCATTCAGAATCCGAGCAGAAAGGTGCAGAAAATTCCTGTGCTGTCCACACTGAGAGTTCCGAGGTGAAGAGCAACACGGTAAGGATCTCCTATGAGGATTTTGTACGCAGTCAAAGTGAGGTCAAATGTGAAGAAACGAGGACACCCGTGCATCGTGAAGGAAATAATATACATCAAGAGGCAAATGAAATGGACACCAATAATTCTGTAGGCTCTACAGAGGTCTCTGTCCAAGTCTCACCCCGAACCATCACCATTCAGGCTCAAATGCACACCATCTCACCAAAGCAGGAAGCGGGAAGACCTAAGAGAAAATGTGCGAGAAGTCTTGCAAAACCAGAATCACCTTCTCACACGGAACCAGCCAAACGGAAATCCAACGTGGTTCTCGAAGAGGAAGATCTTGACCTGGCGGTGATTGAGAGTGAATCCACACCAAAGTGCCAGGATGTTGAGAGAAGACATTTCATGGCGGCCTTCAAACAACCCGGCCTGGGGAAGAACCAGGCTAAGCAAAGGCAACACGTAGAGAAGGATGCAGAAGAAAATGACCTTCAGGAAAATAAAATGATTCCAAACACTAAGTCACAAAGAAAATGTATAAAAACAACAGAAAAAGTCACAACCTTCGAGGACATTGAATCTGATAACAAAGAAGACTATGAAGCTTCCTTAAATCCCGCTCATCCAGTTGTGAGAAGGTCTCAAAGAGCAGCTGTTGTTCGGTTAGCGCCAAAAACATCCGAAACATCTGCAGTTACCAAAACGGATAGCTTGAAGGATTCCGCCGAGACCTCCGTGAAAGGACCAACCCCTAAAATACACAAGTCCAAATATGGAGTCTACGTAGCGGAGATGCTCTCCCCACCTAACCCGAAAGAAAATCCAATCAGGTAATACATGATAAGTTTAATCATTTATAATGCCTGATCGTCAATTACCTTATGATGGTTGATCGATTCATCAATGTGTTCAAGGATAAAATTGAGGAGAATTCATCAAAATGAATCTGGAGGTGGCAAAAATCCTTCTTTGGCCTGTCATGTGAGTAAGACATTTCTTATATACAGTGATACATTGGCTTATGAGCTTAATTGGTTCCCAGACAGAGTTTGTAAGACGAAAAGTGTGCATCCTAAAAATTAATTTCCCATAGGAAACCATTAAAATGAAAATAATCCGTTCCCAGGTCCCCGTAAAACATAATTTTCTACTTTCTAATTTTCGAAGCCTTAAAACTACACAAAATATACATTATTTTATGTATGTGCTATGTTATTATCATTAAAGAAATAAACTGTGCTGTATAATAGTCATTTTATTTACCTTTGTGATGGTCGTTGATGGCTTGATGGAATGGAGTGGCCGTTTTCCTCAGCATGAAACACTTGATAAGGAACGTAACCTTCTTTCAACAGCTTGAGGAATGATCCCTTGTAGCTGCTTTCTCTGTGATAATTTTATCTAGTTCCTCATCAATTGTATTCTGTTTGGCTGGGTTGATAGCTTTTTGCATCAGATGTCTTGTGCGGGTTGGGATGGCTGCCATTTTGTTGTTAGAAGAACGGGCTCGTTCGCGAATGACACATCACTCATTGAGGCAGCTCCGTGTGTATCCCGAAAAAAGTTCGTATGCCAAGGTAAACTTTTCATAAATTTACCGTTCGTAAATCGAGAGGTTCGTAAGCCAAGGGGTTCATAAACCGAGGTATCACTGTAATCGATAATAATTCAGCTGTTTTGAATCAACTAAATGGTGGTCTTGTTTGTTTGTTTCAAGGCATCGGACAACTCCAAAAAACAGAAGAAGGCGAGGAAATTGGTGGCAAAGGCTAAAGCTGTTCAACAGACGAAGAAAGATGCTACAGTGAAGAAATCCTTGAGGCGTTCATCAAGAACTGAGGCTTCTATCGCAAAGAGTTATTGTGAAGATGAGGTAGGTTTGACTATTTCGAAGGTAAGAAGTACAAAGTCAGTTGAAATGACTTTAAATGACGAAGTAGAAAAACAAATACTGGAGCTACTGTAAAGGCACTCACTCTCGCGACGCCATCCTGAAGTCAAAACAACAACAAAACATGTGATCAAAGGTGTGCGGCTTGCCCTGCTTTGCAATCAGGTAAGCAGCTTCATACGATGCTGTGAGGATGGGTTTGCTAACAGGTACAAATCCAAGAACAGGTAGAGTGGCCCATTCATCGAATCTAGCTCTCTTCGCCTTGAATTCAGCAAGTGTTGTGTTCTTGGATTCCCCGTCTCCATGCAGCTTGATGAAGTGCTCCTTTAGTTTTGCTGGTGCTAGTCTAGAGTTGCTCAACTTGCCGTTGCTAATCATGCAAATAGGACGCTCACTCCCATCACGTTCCGTGATACATGAAAATGTTACATGTACATATTCATCCAACCACTTTCTTCTTATGCCCGACATTGTATGGATGAAATATAAAAAACAATGTACTACAACGACAGTCACATGTTGGTTACTGCAAGCTACTGGCTAGCATTTGCATATCATTTTCCAAAGTAAATGCACAGAACCTCAGCCCAGAAGACATATTCAAAACAACAAATGTGACGTTACAAAACGTAAATTTACATTAAACCGTGACTGTAGAGTGTACGTGAGACTTATGAAAGGGGCTTAGTGGCTTGTAGCATGCCATGCAAACGTTGCATTGAGCACCATGATTACAAATGACTACTGCAGAAATATCTACAGCCATTGATTTATACCGTGAATTAAGCAAGGTAGCATTTGTGATAGGTACATCCGTAATTAAAAAAAAAAAAACTTTATACTGACAATGTTATTTTTTAATGTGATTAGTCGTCTAGTTGTGTTTCAAGTTGTGAAAAATGGAGCAGGCAGGTTTCCAGAGTTATCTGCCCTGTTGTCCGCTAACTTTTTGTCATGAGTTTCAGACATTGTTTTTACTATAATTTGGACAAGTTCGGCGGGCCGGGTTAAAAAGCCGAACGGGCCGTATGTGGCCCGCGGGCCGTACTTTGCCCATGTCTGAGCTAGCCTGTTCATTCGTTGTGAATGGGGGAAGCAGCAGCAGTCTACCTGGCCTCTCTTCTTCTCTCTCTGCATTCATTTTTCCATTTTGGTATGCTTCTCACTCTATACTGCCCCCACGATTTCCTGTGGTATTTCTCCGTTTTGCCCGGAGCTCTACCAATTGCTAAACGGGCATAGCACGGACAAACCGACCACTGGAGTGGATACATTTTTTACACGTCTGGCAGTGAATGAGTTACCTTGGTGTTTGATTTCAGAATTTTGTCATCGACCTGGATGACGCCGAAACGGACCCACCTCAGATAGGACCACGAAAAAGTAGAACCAAGACGTCTCTACGCAATCTAAATGACGTCCTGGGGAAAGCCACAAAAGCTCCCCCAGGTAGCGCTTTCCAAGTTTTAAATATCCTTCCATTTGTTTTGATAACTCTTTCAGCAACTGAATGTTTCTATATTGTCTTTCTAAAAGACTCCAAGGGCAGCTTGCCGGGTCAAGAGAAAACTGCTCGAAAGGCACCTTCTGTGATTTCCATCTTTGATCACAACAACGACCAGCGCTCTGAAAACGACCAAGATGATGAGCAGTTCAAGGCTCGCAGAGAGTTCCTCAAGAGTGGCCTACCCGAGTCCTTCAAGAAGCAGTTGGCCAAAGCTGCTGTCACCAAAGAGACATATGCTCTTTCCTGTGCCTCTTTCCAACCAGTTGCACATGTGATGCAAATACCAAATGGTAATGACACCCTCAGAATCATCTTTATTAACCAAGTACAGTGATACCTCGGTTTACGAACCCCTTGGCTTACGAAATTTTCGGTTTACGAACGTTAAATTTATGAAAAGTTTACCTTGGCATACGAACTATTTTTCGGGATACACACGAAGCTGCCTCAATGAGTGATGTGTCGTTTGCGAACGAGCCTGTTCTTCTAACAACAAAATGGCAGCCGGCTTGTTTTGGTCCTCTATTCCCCGCCCCAGTCTTCGGTTAAAGCCACATGATTGGTCAAGAACGCAGCAGTGAGGGGAGGTGGTTCAAACATTAAAGAGACAGGCAGATGACAGTTAGAGAGTTTCAACTTTGATAGTTCAAAAGCAGAGTGTAGACTGTAAGGTTAAAATATCCCATCAATCAGGCTCCACAAATAACCCGCACAAGTCATCTGTACACATGATGCAAAAAGCTATCAATCTAGCTAAACACAACACAATTGATGAGGAACTAGATAAAATTATAACAGAGAAAGCACCTACAAGGGATAATTCCTCAAAATGTTGAAAGAAGATGGTTACGTTCCTCATCAAGTGTTTCATGCTGATGAAACCGACCACTCGACCATCACAAAGGTCAATAAAACGACTTTATTATACAGTGCAGTTTATTTCCTTAATTATAATACCACAGCTCATTTATTATACATAAAATAAGGTATATTTGGTGTAGTTTTAAGGCTTAGAAAATTAGAAAGTCGAAAATTATGTTTTATCGGGACCTGGGAACGGATTATTCTCATTTTAATGGTTTCCTATGGGAAATTAATTTTTGGGATACACACTTTTCACCTTACACACTCTGTCTGGGAACCAATTAAGTTCTTAAGCAAAGGTATCACTGTATGTAGAATGCACAAGCAATTTGTCTCCGGTAGAACACGCTGCACTAGTATCATTTAAAAAATGCAAAGAGGCGCACTATACAGTTAGATTTGGGTTACTGTTTAGAGAGTTAATTGCGACGGGGGTAGAAGCTGTTTATATGTCTGCTGGATTTCGTTCGCTGAGGGGAGTCGCTGGAAAAGGTGGTGAGCAGGATGCTAGGGTCCGGTCGGATTTTCCTCCCTCTTGTCTTTATTCATCTTTTTTTTTCTCTTTTTTTGTCTTCACACCATGCAACGTGTCTCATCAAAATTCATCTGGTCTTTGTACTATGACAGATTGTCCTCTTTGGAATCTACCCTGGCCCCAGTCTAACCAACTCTGCGATCTCAGGAAGCTTTGCGTTCAAACGTCTGACCCCTATCTGCCTCCAAATGGCTCCTTGGGCCTGAAGATAAAACCGCAACATGGAGTGTTTCGTGAACGAGTAAGTTACGCATTAAAATGCAATATATTTAAAGATTGCCGCCTACTTGCTGTCATTCCGTAAACTCTACCAGATTTAATAATAATAATAATAATAATAATAATACATTTCATTTATAAGTGCCTTTCAAAACTCTCAAGGTCACTTGACAGTCACAGGATATGTTTTTCTGTGGTTGAGCAGCGGTAGCCAAATGTGCCAGCGTTCACTCAACCCGGAAGTAAATAGTTAGAAATCTAGCTAGCCAGCTAGTAGATAGCTAATAGATAGCTAGCTAGATAGGTAGCCAACGGGTAGCTAGCTAGATAGGTAGCCAACGGGTAGCTAGCTAGATAGGTAGCCAACGGGTAGATAGCTAGATAGGTAGCCAACGGGTAGCTAGCTAGATAGGTAGCCACCTAGATAGCTATATTGCTAATAGCTAGATAGCTAGTTAGCAAATACACACTGAATGTCACTAATTAAATAAATACAGTGATACCTCGGCTTACGAACGCTTTAGCTAACGAACTTTTTGCCTTACGAATATTAAATTCGCGAAAGAGCTGTCTGCCTGTTGTGAGTATGATAGAGAATAAAAGTTATCCTATTTAAAAGTTTCAAGGTTAGTTGGCCGCCGAACACAAGGCCCACAATGGAAGCACAGAAAATCTGGGGTCAATCTGAGGTGAACAGACACAGCCTGTTAAACTGGCATCTTCATGTAGGAGATCTGGCCTTGGACTAATTTAGGACTTGGTAAACTCCTTCACAGGAAGAGCTCATTAGCCAGGTGACAAATCTATCAGTTCATGGAAAGGACAACTTATTAAAATGTCTATGTTCTGTTGGTTTATGGATGTTGGTTTTTGCAACATGGGACGTCCAGGGGTGTGGTATTCAAATCAAGAAGACTATGTTTTCCGAATGTATCACTTCAATTTGCATATATACTCTCAATAAATAGCTTGGCTGAGAGCTGAAGAAGTTGGGCGTCGGTCATGAATGTCTACGTCCCCTGCCGGCAGTAAAAGTCAATCTTCCTATGTTCGAGCCTTTGTTCAGTGTCCGAACAAACATCTCTGACAGAGTATTCAACTTTTATTGTGTAAATTGTGCTTTTTTTTCCCCACCCACTCCTCTAGGGTTCCGGTTGGAGGCTTGCGATTTCTGAAAAAAATCGTCAGCTCCTCATGGAAGAGATCAGCACCTCAAACCCTCTCTTCCCCTGTAAGACATTCCTGCCTCGCTTTTTGGCCAGACGTGCTGATCACCAACAACACTTCGGTAAGTCTGCTGTGAAGACAAATAATAATAATAATAATGCATTTTATTTCAAGCACCTTTCAAAGCTCTTAAGGACACTTTACAGTCACAGACAAGCATAGATACAATAATAGATAAAATACAATACAATTATTAATAGAAACAAGAGATAGAGCTACACAGAAAATGCAATGGAGTGGACATGATGTAAAAATCAAGTGGTAATTATGAAATAATGTTTGAATGTTTTTTTTAAATGTATTTTGTATGCATTTTTGTAACTGAACTCATACAGACGCCGCAAGTACATGGTCGTCACCCGAGTCAGTAGGAGGGAAAAGAAAGAGGACAGATGACAAGGTGTCCAAAGTCGCGAAAAAACAGAGGGCTGTCCGTCACAAAGACAACATTTGTACCTCGGAGCCAAAGCCATCAAGACGAACCCAGAGAGCCAAACCGGATAAGGCAAAGGACAACCCGTCGCCTGGAAACAAAAATGGTGTGATTTGGATCGATGACCCGTACGAGGACGCCGAGAAGAAACGTGGGCGATTATCATTTTCCTTCTCTCAGGACTTAATTCAACCTGTCAAAATCTCAGTGGCCCTCTTTTGTTTAAAGGACAACCGACGTTACTTTTTTGTTTCCTGACTGACATCAGAAAAACGTTTTATAGCATCTAAAATACCCAAAACACGCAGGCTGATATTTTTAGTCAAATGCAAAACACCAATATAAAATGAGTTAACGTGTCTAAAAAGTACTTCAATTTGAAACCGGAATTGATTAAAGAATTTATTCCATGTCATTTTGAGGCATCAAGGTGGGAAATGTTGCACCCAAAAAAGGCAGAACATGGCGACAAAGCCATGTAAGGAATTAATCAGCCCGTTTCCACAGGCTGATTAATTCCTTACATGGAGCTTTGTCGCCCTCTTCTGCCTCTTTTTTGGTCCTACATGACGTTTTCAGATCAAAGTACAGCAAAATGCATTGACGTGATGGAAGGACTGCTACAATGTGTCCTTTTTTCAGTCAGGGGCGTTCCTTCAGTGACGTAGGGTGAGGACTCCTCACCAACTCAAAAACAAGACTTCCGGAATATTCAGCGCGAGTCTTAAAACGTAAAATATAGCTATATGCGATGGAATATTTGTAAAATACGCTCAGTAGAAGAAATTTGAAGCCATTTTACAAATTATGGACACAACTTGTCTGGAGACGTCGGTTGTCCTTTAAGTTATTATTCCTCCCCGCAGCAACAGCTTCCCTGAATGTCATCTGTGGTTATTAATTCGAATGAACTCAAAGGTCAATCTTTGTTATTTTCCGCAGTCGAGGCAAAAGAGGATGTATTGTGGACCGAAAAATATCAGCCGCAGCACTCCGCTGACATCATCGGCAACGCGACGTCGGTGCAGATGCTGCACAGGTCAGCACCAAAAAGACATTTGTTTTTTTTTTGTGTGTGTTTTTCATTGTTGAAATAACCATCTTACTTCATTGCTTTTCCTTTTTTTGCGCAGTTGGCTGAAAGAATGGAAGCTCCGTGCGGATAGGGACGAGAGAAATAAGCAGAAAGAAAAGAAGCAAGAGGAAGGCGGCAGTGGTGTGTCATTTATAACAAAAAAAAAAGTTATTTTCTTAAAAAGTTTCATAATCAACCATAATTTTATTCACTGAATGTCTGAATATTTGTCTTCTTATTACAGACTCTGACTGGGACTGTGAAGATGAGGACCCTCTGTCTTCTGAGGACTCTTTATGCAATACTGTCCTAATTGTTGGACCCACCGGAATAGGAAAGACCGCCTCAGTCTACGCCTGTGCTCAAGAGTTGGGCTTTAAGGTGATGATGCCGCAACACAATGACAGATAAATTAAATGTATTATTATTATCTAGCTAGCTATTAGCTATATATTAGCTAGCGAGCTATCTTTCTATCTATTTGAGTTAATTCCAGGTTGAGTGAACGCTGGCGCCTGTGGCTGCCGCTGCTCACACACAGAATAAACTGATCCTGTGACTGTAAAGTGACCTTGAGAGTTTTGAAAGGTGCTTATAAATTAAATGTATTATTATTATTATTATTATCATCTCTCTATTTTGCTATCTAGCTGGCAATCTATCTATCTATCTAGCTAGCTATTTGCTATATATTAGCTATCGAGCTAGCGTTCTATCTATTTGAGCTACTTTCGGGTTGAGTGAATGCTGGCATATGTGGCTGCCGCTGCTCACCCATAGAAGAACTTATCGTGTGACTGTAAAGTGACCATGAGAGTTTTGAAAGGTGCTTATAAATTAAATGTATTATTATTATTATTATCATCATCATCATCAATCATTATTATTATTATTAAAAATAATAATAATAATAATAATAATCTGTCCTGCGCGTCCCCGTGCACCTTCACTTTACGCTTTTCTCCATCTGGTCTTCCAAGGTGTTTGAAGTGAACGCTTCGTCTCAACGGAGTGGCCGTCTGATTCTATCCCAACTGAAGGAAGCCACTCAGTCGCACCAGGTGGACGGTCAAGGAGTCAGCGCTAACAAGCCCGCATACTTTAACAGCTACAGCACAAGCGGCGGCGGCAAATATGGATGCTCTCCAAGTACGTACACATACAGGTACCATTCGACTTACGACCGGGTGTCGCTCCGACCAGCCAGTCATAAGTCAAAATGGTCGTAAGTCGAAATCCATTCGTAAGTCGGATGGTACCTGTATTGCCGATCCAATGTCTGTAGATGCTAAAGTCTTTGAATTAGACTTTGCGAAATTTCAAAGTGAGCGTGAAGAATTACATTTACTCCCTATGGCGCGGTTCTGAAGTCACAAAAATGTCACATGGCTGTTGTTATTTTCTTGTTAAAAGCTCCAAGAACTGTGAAATAGGTTGACAGTTTATAGTTAGTTGCTCTATAGCAGGGGTGTCAACGTCAGTTTTTTGCCGCGGGCCACATTGTAATGATGGTTTCCTCTCGGGGGCCGTTATGAATTTGGGGAAGCCATTAGAATGTTGAATTCCCTCCACATATTACATATAGAGCGCACAACAAATTAATGAATAACTAGTTTTCAAATCTGAAGTCAAGAATAATGACTGTTATTGGGGTTTACGTCCAAAAATATAACATTTTGCTTAGGATTTTAGCAAGCATTATGGAATTTCATAAGTTTGATTTACTCTCGTGGCCGAACGAAATGGTGTGGCGGGCTGTATTTGGCCCCCGGGCCTTGACTTTGACACCTGTGCATTATAGCATTGTTAAATTCAGTAAGTTAACTCATTCACTGCCATTCCCGAATTTATTCGGGAATTGAAAAAGCATGACGTGGAGCGCCATTTCCCCGAATTTGTTCGGGTTTAGTTTTTTTTTCCTTGTGGGGGTGTCGATTAAGCACTGGTCAGACCTCTGGCAATGTTTTTACCCTCCCACGAGGGTATTTGCCTTTTGTCCATGTTAATTAACTCCTTCTTTCTTAATGAATGAGAGTTTCAGGTTTCTTACGCTGAATTGAATGTTTATGTAGTCAATGTTCTCAATATTCTGTGGCTCCTACAATGAAAATAACAAAAACCTTGGCACTGGAGTGGACACATTTTTGCACATCGTCTGGCTGTGAATGAGTTAAACAATTAATGCGGCATCAGACTACCATCATACAAAATCACTCCTAGTAGTTATTTTCATCGAATAAGAGGTCTGAAGTGTAAACAAAAACGTTCTCATCAAAAAGATGTCCAAAATATGGACCAATTTTAATCTGCAGACCAAAAAAAAATGCTGAAAAGTAATCTCAACTAATTTCATTTCTCAATCATTCAGGGAAGTTGAACTCTCCTCGCAAGGTTGTCTCATCTCCCAGAAAACCTCCCAACTCCCCGAGAGGAACCAAACGAGGACGCTTGGCTCCAACCTCTTTAGCTAACTTTTTCAAAGTGGCCCAACCCAGCAACAAAGAACAACCGAGCGCCAAGCAGGAAGACCAAAAAGGTAAATGTTTCAACTGTGTCATAATAAAGAAAAAAAAAATCACAAATTGTTTATGAATAATCTTTTATTTTTCACCTCATAGCCCCGTCCAAGAAATTGAAGCCACGAGATAACCCGACAAAACGGAAAATCACAACGGTGGTCCCCACGACAGACGAGAACGAAGAGCAGAGCAAGCGGACGGCCACTTCGCTCATCCTGTTTGAAGAAGTGGATGTGATTTTTGATGAAGATTCTGGCTTCCTTGCTGCCATCAAGACGTTCATGAGCACGACAAAGAGACCAGTCATCCTCACCACCAGTGGTGAGTACAAGCATGGAGGCCACAACAGTTACCGTATTTTCTGCATTATAAGGCGCACCTAAAAGAAAATATTTTTTTCAAAAGCTGGCCACGCGGCTCATAATCCGGTGCGGTTTATGTATAGAAAACATTTTAAAATATGTCATTCGTTGAAAGGTGCGCCTTATAGTCCAGAAAATACTGTATTTTATATATTTGTTTTTCATTTTCACTCACACTGTATGGTTTGCAGATCCCACATTCAGCACCACGTTTGATGGCAACTTCGAAGAGATCCACTTCAAAACACCCTCGTTGGTGAGTGGCGGGGATTTTTTTCTCGTGTAATTTCGAGTGAAGTTAACTGGTTTTCATCTAGAAACAGTCCTCTTAAAGGACAACCAACACCATTTTTTTTTGTTTCCTAACTGACATCAGAAAAACGTTTTATAGCATCTAAAATACCCAAAACATGCAGTATGATATTTTCAGTCAAATGCAAAACACCAATAAAAATGACTTAAAGTGTCCCAAAACTGCAGATTCAGAAAGTCCCGCCCCCTTGTTTGTGACGTCACTATTGGTCACACACTGCCTTGCTCCAGAATCAAAACAATGGCTTCAGATAGTTCAGATTCAGAGAAGATGCTTTCTTGTTACTCATCCAGTTATGAATATGATTCAAATAGTTCTGAAGAGGAAAGCATAAATGTTTGCCATCGATTAAAGAAGTCCTTACGTATCAATTTGAGCCGTCTCGATTCTAATGTAGCGCCCAGAAAATGCACAAGATGGCGCACAAGCTCCGTTGGAAATGGGTTGATTTGTCTGGTGGGAATTTGTGTCAACTAGTATCAAATAGTAGTCAACACACAACGATTCACCATTGCGTTATTTATGTGTTTTCCGTCTAATTTCGCCATCAATACGGATTAACACGATGTTTTCAGACCAAACAAAGTACCCAAAATGTCCTGATGAAAGAAGATAATCTATCATTTCCTTGAATGTTTATGTAGTCCTAAAACTCAATATTTTATGTGTCCTGTAATTTGAGTGAAAATGACAAAAACCCTGGCACTGGAGTGGACACGTTTTGCACATCGTCTGGCAGTAAATGAGTTAAGTTACGCATTACCATCTCTCCCTGTCTTAGTTGGACGTCAGTAGCTATCTGCGCCTGTTGTGTCTGGTTGAGGATACGAGGACGGATCAGCGCGACATCCGCGCGCTACTGCAACTCAATGGCGGTGATCTCCGGCAAAGCCTTTTGCAGCTGCAATGCTGGACTCGAAGTGCAGGGGGGCGCCACGTGACCTCACACTCGGAACACAGAAACCCAAATGGTAAATCAAATTCATACTTCCGATGAAGTTACTGTCCGAATTGGGCCATTAAACTATGTGCGTGTTGTTGAAATTTAGAAAATGAACCCAAGCGAGATCCCGGTGATGAAACAGCAGACACGTGTTCACTGTCTGGAACGTCATCTCAACCGCCATGTGAAAGTGGATGTGCGGAGAGCCGACTGGGTCTACTGAATATTGAACCCGAGCGCGATGTTTGGGAGCTGTTCCGGGTACACCGCCGAATCTTCATGCTGTAGACTTTTTAGCTTTCAACACAAATAACAGGATAGTGAATGCTTTTTTTTTTCTTTTTTAACTCATTCACTGGCAGACACGTGCAAAAATGTGTCCATTCCAGTGCCAGGGTTTTTGTCATTGTCACTCAAATTCCATGACCCATTGAGTTTTAGGACTACATAAACATTCAATACAGCGTAAGAAACCTGAGACTCTCCTCTTTCATTAGAAAAAAAGAGTTAATTCCTAAATGATATGGGTCTGGAGTTATCTTAGCTTGAAATGAGAGCGGCTGTTCAAAATACAATGCAAGACATACATATTGGTTTATATCGCGCTTTCACAACAGCTGAAGCTGGAACAAAGCACTAACATGTAAAAAAGGGAAATGCTGACCCCTTGTGGAAGGAAAAAACATTGCCAGAGGCCATGGCCAGCGCTTTATCGGCACCCAAAAAAAAACACATTTGGGAATACGTCTGTAAACTCTGTCGTACAGGAGTGGTCCATCGATGAGGTTTCTTCAGCCGTCATCTGTACTACTTGGCCGTAGTTGTGATGTATTATAATGTTTTATATTATATTATATTGTATTATAATGTATTATTATAATACAATTATTATAATGTATTATATTTGCTATCTATTAGCTAGCTAACTGGCTACCTAGCAATCTAGCTGGGTATCTAGCTAGCTATTTATTAGCTATCTATCTGGCTAGCTATCTAGCGAGCAATCTGTGACTGTAAAGTGTCCTTGAGAGCTTTGAAAGGCGCTTGAAAAGAAAATGTATTATTATTAATAGCTATGTATTAGCTCACTAGCTAGCTTTCTATCTATGAGTTACTTGAGTGAACGCTGGCGCGTGTGGTTGCCGCTGCTAACTCACAGAAAAACTTATCCTGTGACTGTAAAGTGACCTTGAGAGTTTTGAAAGGCACTGAATGAAATTTATTATTATTATTATTATTTATTAATTAAAAAAAAAATTGTAGTTGTTTATTTTGTTCATTTTGTTTATTGTTCTTTTTTATTATTATTATTATTATTATTATTTATTAATTAAAAAGTTGTAGTTGTTTATTTTGTTTATTGTTCTTTTTTTATTATTATTATTATTATTTATTAATTAAAAAAAAATGTAGTTGTTTATTTTGTTCATTTTGTTTATTGTTCTTTTTTTATTATTATTATTTATTAATTAAAAAAAATTGTAGTTGTTTATTTTGTTCATTTTGTTTATTGTTCTTTTTTTTTTTATTATTATTATTATTATTATTTATTAATTTTAAAAAAAATGTAGTTGTTTATTTTGTTCATTTTGTTTATTGTTCTTTTTTATTATTATTATTATTATTATTTATTAATTAAAAAAAATTGTAGTTGTTTATTTTGTTCATTTTGTTTATTGTTCTTTTTTTATTATTATTATTATTATTATTATTATTTTTTATTTTTTATTTTTTTATTAATTTAAAAAAAATGTAGTTGTTTATTTTGTTCATTTTGTTTATTGTTCTTTTTTTATTATTATTATTATTATCATCCTAGCACCCGTATTGACAGAATACATTTTCCCATCCACAGATTCAGACACACGAGATGACTTGCTGGGAGCTGCTAACAGAGAGCACTCGACGAGGAGTTCATTTGCTCTACTCCAACATGGAGACCCTCTTACCTTTACCCCGCACGCAGTTAATCCCCACCTCCAAACCAGAACCTCCTACGGATATCCCATCTGCCTCCTCGCAGTCTGCCGCTCTGTCTTTTCAAGAGCAGCTGCCAAAATCACCCGCGCTGGTTGATAGCGCCGATGACGAAAGTCCAATTAAAGTGTCTCAAAGAATGAAGCGGAGCAATAGAAGACACGGTGGACCTAACCAGGATAGACTAGACTCGGACTCGGATTCTGAGGACAATTTCCTTTCTCTCTGCAAGCAGCAACGGGGTTCTCAATCCAAAAAGGAACCCAGTGAAAGACTAGTTCCACACTTGGAAAAAAGAAAGCCGCTAACTCAAGCCGAGCGCCAAAAAAGTGTTCCTGTCTCCTTGTGTCTGGAATCCATCAGTGACTTTTTCCACAATATGTCCGACCTCGATTCCTCGCTCGTTCATAATATCCGTGATGTTCACGTCGCAGCTCTGAAGGACGGAATGACCGATGAGTCCAGAGAAGAGCTGGGCACGTCCAGCTGGGTGGCGGACGAACGTACGCTGGAAATCCAAACTGCGGTTGAGGCGCTGAGCTTCCATAAATGTCGACGCTCCGTGGAAGAGGCTTGGGACCGAGCTCGGCGGCTCGAAGGGCAACTGGCGGAGGACGCTACGGCGGAAATCACGCTCCCTGTTGCCGCTCATTGCGAATCTTATAGCTTCACTCAAAGCAGCTTCTGTCAGCCCCGGTGAGTACAAAATATACCATGTATTTATTGTAACGTTTGCGTCAAAATGCGGGGATGCGTGTACATTGAAACGTGGGGAGGTTTTAGCGTTGGGAGTTTTTTTGAGTACTTTTCATGTTTTTTTGTGTATTCTTTTTAGAATAATAATAATAATACATTTCATTTATAAGTGCCTTTCAAAACTCTCAAGGTCACGTTACAGTCACAGGTTATTTTTTTGTGTGGGTGAGCAGCGGCAGCCACACGCACCTGCGTTTACTCAATCCGAAAGTAACTCAATTAGATAGAAAGCTAGCTAGCCAGCTAACTAATAGATAGCTAATAGCTAGATGGCTATATACTACTATTATTACTATGATGACTACTACTACTACTAATAATAATAATAATAAGAAGAAGAATACATTTCCTTTATAAGTGCCTTTCAAAACTCTCAAGGTCACTTTACAGTCACAGGTTAATTTTTTGTGTGGGTGAGCAGTGGCAGCCACACGCGCCTGCGTTCACTCAATCTGGAAGTAACTCAAATAGATAGAAAGCTAGCTAGCCAGCTAACTAATAGATAGCTAATAGTTAGATGGATATGTACTACTATTATTATGACTACTACTACTACTATTAAAATATTAATATATAATATAATGTATATGATATTAATATATATAATAAAAATATTTGAAGAAATGATCACTTTAAAAAATGATGAGCTACAAAATTGTGACAGATCATTTATAATAATAATAATAATATAAAATAATATTAATAATAATATTATGTTTTTTACTTTTCATGTTTTTTGTGTATTCTTTTTATAATAATAATAATACCTTTCATTTATAAGCGCCTTTCAAAACTCTCAAGGTCACTTTACAGTCACAGGTTAATTTTTTTCAGTGGGTTTTTCAGCCCCTTTTTTAATTTCCCCGATGCATCCCTTGAAAACGAGCCTGTTGTTGTTTACCTCCAGAATCGTGCAGCAGAGGCGAGATCTTCTGGAGAACCTGTTGCGCAGCGGAACATTTGCTACGCTGGGCAACAGATCTGCGGTAGCCGTGGACTACTTACCAGCCCTGCGTACCATCTGCAGGTCGGAGCAGATTAAGGAGCGAGGCAAGGTGAAACGACGGTAAGCAGAGGCAGCAGGCCAGGATGCGGTTACGTTTCTTGAGGCGGACGGACACGGTTTGAAACATGCAGTAAGTGGTCTGTTCTTCTTTTTTTTTTCTACTAGGTTCTTGCATTACCTGGACTCCATACGTTTGGGTCTCCACAAGAATAGTCTCCAGTCTCTTTCCAATGATTTCCCATAATCCTCAGAGAAGAGCTTGTGTGTACTTGTGATGATTCCAGGTGAAAAAAACACACGGGTCAGGTGCGCTACTCTGGGTTTCGAACGCGACTACATTGGGTAACTCACTTTTAGCTGCTTTCCTAAGCAACGTTTCTCACAGAATTTGCATCCTCCCATTTGGAATGACTCACCACCACATAAATGTTGTAGCATCATTGGTCTCACACGCGGTGCTTCACTAAATCGATCATCTAAACAATTTTGTACATTTGTGGTTTTTTTGTTTTTCTATACTCGCTAATGATGATAAATTCTTTACTTTTTGCATTTTTTTATATATATAATATCATAGGAATTTCCATGAGAGCAAATTCTGATCTTTAATCAATGTGAAAAATAGTCTCGTAGTTTTACACATACCTTATATTTGTATTTCACATTGGGCGGGGTTTTGTTTTGAGAAATTAAAATGTTATTCCAGTTTTATAAAGTGTCCTCGCTTTATTTAAAGGACAATAGACACCATTTTTTTGTTTCCTAACTGACATTAGAAAAACGTTTGATGGCATCGAAAATACCCAAAACACGCAGGCTGATATTTTTAGTCAAATGCAAAACACCAATAAAAATGACTTCAAGTGTCCCAAAACTACTTCAATATGTCCCCGGAAATGGCGAGTTTCAGAAGGTCCCGCCCCATTGTTTGTGACGTCACGCAAGGACGTCTTGCCTTGCTCCAGAATCAAAACAATGGCTTCAGATTCTGAGAATATGCTTTCTTGTTCCTCATCCAGTTATGAATATGATTCAAATAGTTCCGAATAGGAAATCATAAATGTTTGCAATCGATGAAAGAAGTCCTTCCGTGTCAATTCGAGCCATCTGGACTCCAATGTTGCGTCACAGAAAAACAACAACAAAAAACAAATATACACAAAACATACATAACACAAAAGACACAGACAGTCATTCAATCTTAAGCACTTTCTGCACCCTCATTGTTGTATGAAGCAGTTTTAGATGAAACATGACAGGATTCGGGCATCTTTTTCACCAGTGTATCAGAGACGTCATGGTGAAATATGCACGTCTGCTACAAGTTAAATTGTTGATAGCAAACAACTGTAGCATCAATTGACAAAAAGAGACGGTCTCACATCTCCCGTCCCCACGTAAATCCGCTTCAATTCCAAGCCGCGACAGTTCCACATACACATCGAACTTTTGGGCTTGAATCTCGGTTCCGACCTTCTTTCCGCATTCCCAAAACGTGAATTTTATCTTATAAGACTCAAAATTGCAGGCTTTGTGAAGCATCTGCAGTTATCATCTCTTACACCAGAGGGCAGCATTCGGCGTTTTAATAACACCTCAACAAGATTGTCCCCTTACGGCTCGCCGTAGTTGCCGGGTAGCGGAGGTCAGGCGTGCTCTTGAATCAACTGCGAAATGTAGAATCGCCTCAAACCTGAATTCTGTTCAAAAAAATATATCATGGCGCTTAGCAGTGGTTTATTTTTAAAAATGTAATAGCAGTGAGCGGGAAAAAGTGTTCGGTGTGACGTAACGCGTGAAGGACGACACCAAAAAGCGACCGTCCGTTTTGTCCTACAAAGGCCCAGTTTGACAAGCGCTGGGCCTGACGTAAGACAAACTACCGGAGGAGTGACAACCAACTAAAGGCACTTCATGAAGCAAGCGAGCGTCCCTCATACTGGAGAAAGACTCGTTTAAACATGAGGAAGGACGTGAGGATATTACTCGTTGGGGAACGTAAGTAGCGAGTGCCTTCAATGTGGCGCGGCAAAGCGCCTTATCCGCTTATGCTGTCTGCTAGCGAAGTGGCTAATAGCTAGCTAGCACTTGAGAACCAGCGTTCGTGTTGTACGATAACACGCAGAAAAATATAAAGATGTAAAAGTTATTATTCCTGATCATTCCACTCATAAAGTGTCAGGAAGACTTGCCCGACAAAGCATTCTGAATATATGTAGAAAATAAGGTTTGCTAATAATTTGTGCAGGTAAAAAATTGCAGAGTAAAACGATGTCAAATGACACTGATAAGACCTGTGGTTTATTCATTATACAGCCAAGGTGGGAAAGACATCGCTGATTATGTCTCTGGTCAGCGAAGAGTTTCCTGATGAGGTAATGGTGATACATGCTGATTCAATGGTTAGTTACCTTATTCCCAATTGATGCAAGTGGTTGTTTTCAACGTGTTAGGTTCCTCTGCGAGCTGAGGAGATCACCATCCCGGCAGACGTCACCCCGGAGAGGGTCCCGACACACATTGTGGATTACTCAGGTACTGAAAGAGTCCTTAGCACCTCATAGTTTTGTAGTTAGGCCATCTATATTGACCACGTTGTGATTCAACGTTTCTATTTTTGTTTACATCTTACAGAAGCAGAACAGTCGGAAGAGCAACTATATCAAGAAATATCTAAAGTCGGTTTACTTTATATTCTCCCATTTTGATGTTGCAATAAATGACAGGCTAATTTGAACAATTCCCCCCTACCAGGCAAATGTTATCTGCATAGTGTACTCTGTCAACAACAAGAAGTCAATTGAAAAGGTGAGCAAAGCTCCTACTCTGGCTTCTGTTTATTTACCCTGGGTGTGTCTCCAACAATGGAATTGCAAAGTGTGAAGTATACCTTGGATATCCGATGGCAGCCATTCTAGCGTATTTGTTGAATGTTGTGATGTCTTCTCCCAGGTGACAAGCCATTGGATTCCGCTCATCAATGACCGAATAGACAAAGACAGCCGGTTTGTGCTGCATTTATCTTGACAATCACTTAATATAGGCTTTTTAATTCTTACTTTTATGTTTAGAATGGTCGCATTTTGGCGCTTATGCAGTCCATCTTTTTGGTAGGGTACCACTGATCCTCGTAGGCAACAAGTCTGACCTGGTGGAACACAGCAGTATGGAGACTATCCTGCCAATCATGAATCAATACCAGGACATAGAGACGTGTGTCGAGGTAAGAGAATGTTACCAGACTGCTGCGTTCGGGTCTGCTGAAAAAGACGGAAGACCCTCTCGATTAAATGTTACGTACACGCAGTCTTAGGTGTACAACGGAGGTCCATTTGGAACATGCTCATGTACTTTTGGTTTGAAAGTTCCAATTGAAAATTGCTCTTTTATAATAATAATTAAAATACAATTTATTTATAAGCGCCTTTCGAAACTCTCAAGGACACTTTACAATCGCGGGATAAGAACCACATTTTTTTCCCGCGAAGTTTTTACCAGGAAGTAACACACACACACATATCCACGTTTTTCCTACATGGTGAGGACTATGTATGAAATATTTGCCCCGTGGGAACCCAATTTCTGTAAAGTTCATTTTTACAGTCACGAGATAAGAACCACATTTTTTCCGCAAAGTTTTTAACAGGAAGTACCACACACACATACATGTTTTTGCAACATAGTGGGGACTTGGTGTTCGAAAGATTTGCCCCGTAGGAACCCAATTTCTGTAAGGTTCATTTTGATGTTTTTACAGAACTCAATGAACTTAAAAATAGTCCAAGTCATTAAGTTCCATTTATGCTCTTGTTTCCCCCATAGTGCTCAGCCAAAAATCTGAAAAACATCTCAGAGCTCTTCTACTATGCTCAAAAAGCAGTTCTTCACCCAACGGGACCCTTGTACTGCCCTGAAGAAAAGGAGGTGAGAATTATACAGACGCTCCCCAACTTCCGAACGAGATATGTTCCGAACGGTCGTTCGTAAGTTGAATTTGTTCATAAGTTGCTTCAGTGTTATATTTTATTTGGAATTGAGGCTTATATAAGTATTTTTAAGGATTGTATAAGTAACATGTATTGGTTTGTTGTCAGAGATATGACAGTCAGACACTGTGGACAGAGACTCGGAATCAGAAAGATTGTCCCTACTGCCGGCAGGAAACGCAGTCACCCATGACATACGTCCGAATTCTGCGCCCCTCTGCCAAGCTATTTATTGAGAGTACATGCAAATTAAAGTGATACATTAGTAAAACATAGTTTTCTTGATTATAATATCACACCACCAACAGCTGTGGGCAATAAAACATTGTGTTTTCCATGAACTGTTTGTAACCTGGCTAATGACCTCTTCCTGTGATAAGGAGTTTGAAGTCCTAAATTACTCCTGTGACAAGGAGTTTCCTAAGTCCTAAATTACTCCTGTGAAGCTGACCGTTTAACTTGCTGTGTCTGTTGACCTGATTGACCCCAGGTTGTCTGTGCTTCAATAGTGTATTGAGTCGCAAGTGTTGACTAAGCATACAACAGCATGAAACTTTTAAATATGATAACTTCTTATTCTGCCTAATCTCTATCATTTGTACTGTAAAATAAACATTTATTAAAATATATGTGATATTAAGATATGTACATGTACAACTGAAGAGAATACACCGTAACTTACTACAAAAATGTTTCTATGTACCGTTGTTCGTAAGTCGAATGTCTCTATGTACCGTTGTTCGTAAGTCGAATGTTCATAAGTAGGGGAGCGTCTGTATTTTGTTCCCCGAATTTGACAGCCGTGCGCTGAGATCCTAACGTGTACTTTTACCCGTCTTGACAGCTGAAGCCTTCTTGTATTGAAGCTTTAACTCGAATCTTTAAAGTATCCGACCTGGACAACGACGGCGTCTTGAATGACAACGAGCTCAATTTCTTCCAGGTAGTCTTTGATCATCATATGTGTGATCAAATATTGCAATTCTGCGCTTGACCTTTGAACCAAATTGCTCCATTATTGTGATTAGCCTTTGATTTTTTTTGTTTGATATCTGTAGCGAACGTGTTTCAACACTCCACTGGCATCCCAGGCTTTGGAAGATGTTAAAAACGTAGTCAGAAGAAACATGACGGACGGCGTCAAAGCTAACGGTCTCACGCTAAAAGGTCACACGTCATCCCTTTGTGCTTTTCTGATGTCAAAACACACCTAAAATTAGAGATCGCTCCGTTTGATGACCTCATCTTGACCTTCACTTTTAGGATTCTTGTTCCTGCACACTCTCTTCATCCAGCGCGGCCGACACGAGACCACCTGGACTGTACTGAGGAGGTTTGGTTACGACGACGACCTGGATCTCACCCAGGAATATCTGTTCCCTGTGTAAGTCATTGAAAATGTCAAAACAGCATTATTTTATTATTATTAATATTATTATTATTGTTATTATTATTATTGTTACTATTATTGTTATTGTTATTATTGTTACTATTATTATTGTTACTATTATTATTGTTACTATCATTGTTACTACTGTTACTGCTACTATTATTACTATTACTACTAGTATTACTATTACTACTATCACTACTATCACTACAACTACTACTACTATGACTATTACTACTACGACAACGACTTCTATGACTATTACTACGGCCATTACTACGGCCATTACTACGACTAGTACTACGACTAGTACTATGACTAGTACGACTATTACTACAACTATTATTATTATTATTATTATTATTGTTACTATTATTGTTATTGTTATTATTGTTACTGTTATTTTCGTTACTATCATTGTTACTACTGTTACTACTACTATTACTATTACTACTAGTATTACTATTACTTCTATCACTAGTATCACTACTATCACTACAACTACTACTATGACTATTACTACTATGAGAACGACTTCTATGACTATTACTACGACCATTACTACGACTTACTACGACTAGTACTACGACTAGTACTATGACTAGTACGACTATTACTACAACTATTATTATTATTATTATTGTTACTATTATTGTTATTGTTATTATTGTTACTGTTATTTTCGTTACTATCATTGTTACTACTGTTACTACTACTATTACTATCATTGTTACTACTGTTACTACTACTATTACTATTACTACTATCACTAGTATCACTACTATCACTACAACTACTACTATGACTATTACTATGACTATTACTACTACGACAATGACTTCTATGACTATTACTACGGCCATTACTACGGCCATTACTACGACTAGTACTACGACTAGTACTATGACTAGTACGACTATTACTACAACTACTATTATTATTATTATTATAGTTACTATTATTGTTACTATTATTTTCGTTACTATCATTGTTACTACTGTTACTACTACTATTACTATTACTACTAGTATTACTATTACTACTATCACTAGTATCACTACTATCACTACAACTACTACTATGACTATTACTACTACGACAACGACTTCTATGACTATTACTACGGCCATTACTACGACTATTACTACGACGTACTACGACTAGTACTATGACTAGTACGACTATTACTACAACTATTATTATTATTATTATTATTATTATTATTATTATATGTGATTGGGTTCATCTTTGTTCCTCTTCCAGAGTCAAAATCCCTCCTGACTGCACCACGGAGCTAAACCACAACGCTTACCTCTTTCTTCAGAGCGTCTTTGACAAACACGACAAAGTGAGTGTTCAGATTGACAGTGCGACCCAATTTAACGCATTCCCTGCCAGACGATGTGTAAAAAAAATGTGTCCACTCCAGTTTTACGACTACATGTTTTAGGGCGTTCAATGCATTGTAAGAAACCTTAGACTGTCGTCTTTCATTAGGAAAAATAGACTTAATTCCTAAGTCATATGGATCTGGAGTTATCTGAGCTTGAAATGGGGGTGGCTGTCTAAAATACAATGCAATACATACATATTGGTTTATATCGCTCTTTAACAACAGTTGAAGCTTGAACAAAGCACTAACATGGACAAAAGGCAAATGCTGCCCCTTGTGGAAGTGAAAAAAATATTGACAGAGGTCTGGCCAGCGCTTTATCAACACTCCAGCAAGAAAAACCAAAACCCGAACAAATAATAAAATGCCACTACACGCTCAAATTTTCAATTCCCGAATAAATTCTGGAATGGCAGTGAATGAGTTAATATCTTACCATGTGACTTGTATGATAACTGCGCATTAATTGTGTCGTTATTTGTTGATTGACATGGCGCCGTGTGTTTGTGCTTTCAGGACAGAGATTGCGCACTGTCACCCGAGGAGGTGAAGGACCTGTTCAAAGTATTTCCCTACATGCCGTGGGGTCCGGATGTCAACCACACGGTGTGCACTAATGAACAGGGATGGATCACATACCAGGGTTACCTCTCACAGTGGACGTGAGTTTACAAATACTTGACTTGCGTCACTGGATTAACACATTCATTAATCAACTAATTAACTCATTCATTGCCGGACGATGTGCAAAAATGTGTCCACTCCAGTGCCAGGGTTTTTGTCATTTTCAATCAAATTGCAGGACCCACAGAATATTGAGTTTTAGGACTACATAAACTTTCAATTCAGCGTAAGAAACCGAAGGCTCTCGTTTTTTCATCAGAAAAAGAGTTAATTCCTAAATTATATGGGTCTGGAGTTATCTGAGCTTGAAATGGTGGCGGCTATACAAAATACAATACATACATATTTATTTATATAGTGCTTTAACAACAGCCGAACCAGTAACAAAGCGGTAAGATGCACAAAAGGCAAATGCTGCTCCTTGTGGAAGGGAAAAAACATTGTCAGAGGTCTGACCAGCGCTTTATCTATCGGCAGCACACCCGCAAGAAAAAAGGAAAAAGTTAATCAATCAATTAACTCATTCACTGCCAGTTATGAACTTATTCGGGAATTGAAAATATGACGTAGAGCGCCATTCCCGATGTTTTTTTTTCATGCTTTGGTGCTGATAAAGCGCTGGCCATGGCCTCAGCCAATGTTTTTTTTTTCCATTCCACAAGGGGGCAGCATTTCGTTTTTTTTCCAGCATCAGCTGTTCTTAAAGCGCTATATAAACCAAAATGTATGTATAGCATTGCATTTTGGACATCTGCCCTCATTTCAAGCTCATATAACTCCAGACCCATATAACTTAGGAATTAACTCTTTTTTTTTTTTTCGGATGAAAGAAGAGATTCTATGGTTTCTTACGCTGAATTGAATGTGTATGTAGTCCTAAAAGCCAATATTGTGTGGCTCCTGGAATTCGAGTGACAATGACAAAAACCCTGGCACGGGTGTGGACACATTTTTGCATGTCTGGCAGTGAGTGAGTTAATTAGTTAAATAGTTAGTACATCCATTATTTAGTTAGTTTGTTAGTTCATTGTTAGTTAACTAGTTAGGTACGTAGCTAGTTAGCTAACTGGTCAGTTACTTATATAGTTAACTAGCTAGTTAGCTAGATAGTTATTTAGTAAATAAAATAAAACTTTGGGTCCAATTGGTATGCAGGTTAACGACATATCTGGATGTCCAACGCAGTTTGGAGTACTTGGGTTACCTTGGATATTCTATCATCAATGAGCAGGAATCCCAAGCAGCTGCTATAACAGGTACAAAAAAAATGTAGTATTTCCTGGAATGTTTCTTTTTTTAGTGTGATTATTTTTTTGTAACTTGTTCCTCATCTTGCTGTTCAGTGACGCGCAACAAACGCATCGATCTTCAGAAGAAACAGACCCAACGCAGCGTCTTCCGATGCAACGTCCTGGGCTCCCGAGCCAGCGGCAAAAGCGGATTCTTGCAGGCCTTCCTGGGAAAGAACCTTCAGGTGAGTTCCGCTCGGAATTTTCCGCTTCGGTGGTTACGTAGGATCAAATAAGAGAGAAATGGAACACCAGATCGGATGTCATGTGATCTGTCGTTGATTCCAATGACCTTGTTTTGCTTTTATCACCGTAGCGACAGAGGCGGATTCGAGAAGACCACAAATCCCTTTACGCCATCAGCACAACTTATGTGTACGGTCAAGAGAAGTACCTGCTGGTAGGTGATTTGAAAAAAAATTAAAAAATTGGCGTATAAGGCGCACCCCCAATGAATAGGGTATTTTCAAACTTTTTCCATATGCAGCCAACATCCGCGTTACGACCGGGTTCCGCTCCGACAAAACGGTCGTAAGTCAAACGGTCGTAAATCGAAAAGCATTCAAAATGGCTGACGCGAGGATCACATGATCATATTGACGACACGCTGGCATCTCCTATACGACAGGATAGTATATGATGTCAATCTGTTGTTTTTAAGCAACGTTTTCAATCAAATTACGTTATTATACGTATTATATGCCAAAATGTTGACAGTTCATGTATAAATCTTATAACTTTTAGTGTCATTTTAATCGTTTTATATTTTGTATTATCGATCTTTACTACTGAGTCGGGGCACACGCTTTCTGCTGACCCAAATACGCACGGCTTCTAACGCATGCGTGCTTTCCAAAAATCGCTTTCCCTGCTAATGGAGAAGCCAGAAGAGGTCACCTGTCTCAAAGAGACGGTGGTGCCGACCGTGAGCCCGTCGTAAATCGGATGTTACCTGTATAAGGCGCACAGGACTATAAGGCGCATTTTCAATTAATGAAAAAAGTTATCCAAATATACAAATACAGTGAGACCTCAACTTAAAAACACCTTAACTTACAAACTTTTTGTCTTACAAACGTCAAATTTATGAAGATTAAACCTTATAATAAGCACTATTTTCATAATACACACCCACCACAGCTGGCGGAGTGATCTTTGGCGAAAGCACACGACCGAACGGTACCAACAGTCCTTATGGAAGGTGACTCTCCTTCCATAAGCCATCAACGACCATCAAAAAGTTAAATAAAACTTTATTTTACAGCACAGTTTATTTCTTTAATTACAGTCCTCATGCAATTCCCTTTGACCTTCGACCTCCAACGCCATTCCATTAAGCCATAAATGACCATCACAAATGTAAATAGAGTGACTTTATGATACAATGCAGTGTATTTCTTTCATTACAATACAATAGCATAAGGTATACATAGAATAAGGTATGTTGTGTGTAGTTTTAAGGCTTATTTAGTTGAAAAGTATATTTTATGGAAACCCGGGAACGGATTATTCCCATTTTAATGGTTTCCTATGGGAATTTTTTTTGAGATGCACACTTTTCGCCTTACACACTGTCTGGGAACCAATTAAGTTCGTAAGTTGAGGTCTCACTGTATTTATCTTATTTTATGTTATTGATTGAATTTTCTTTGAAACAAAATTTCCTTCCAGCTGCACGAGATGATGCCAGATTTTGACTTCATGTCAGAGGAGGACCTCGCTTGTGACGTGGTCTGCCTGGTTTATGACGTCAACAATCCGCATTCTTTTGAATACTGCGCCAAAATGTACAAGGTTTGTACACTCCATTTTTGCACTTTCAGAGCACAGATAAGGTTTTAGTTAACTCTTCCACAGATGCCAAAAATAGATTAAATTCCTCAACACAGGGAGAATTTAAAAAATATATTTTCTGTATTTTCCATTGTATAAGGTGCACCGATCTTGTACTTGAGCAAACCAATTTTATGTATCTTTTTTTTTTGTGACAGAAATACTTCATAGACAGCAAGACGCCATGCGTGGTGATCGCCGCCAAGTCGGACCTACACGAAGTACGGCAACAATACAGCCTTTCGCCGCACGACTTTTGTCGCAAACACAAGCTCCACCCGCCCCAGCCGTTCACGTGCAACACGACCGACGCCCCCAGCAAGGATCTCTACACGAGGATCACCACCATGGCCATGTACCCGTTAGTATTTTTCTACACATTCAAATGCTCGACTTGAAGTCCGCGCCTACTTTTTATTGTTTCAAAGTCGTCGGAGCTCAGACCTAAAATCTTCAATCGACTTTGCGGCTTTTCACAGGGTGTCTTAACCTCTTGAAAGCAATCTGATCCCGTTGACTTTTTTTTTTTTTTTTTTCCAGCGGATTAACCAAACGCTTAAGCGGCCAAATCCTGAAAATCTCATTTTAGCTTTCCAGAAATGGTGTTGTCTGAACTCTGGCGGCCATTAAAAACCACTTTTGCTCGGTGGAGCAAGTAATTAACTCATCGTTACTTAACACGACAACCAACGCAGACCCGATTTTTTTTATTTTTTTTAATGAACAAAACAAAAAAAAACAGTACCGTATTTTCCGGTGTATAAGGCACACCCAAAAGCCTTAATTTTCTTCAAAGGTTGACCCTGCGCACCTAATAGTTAGACAGCTAATAGCTAGACAGCTAATAGCTCGACAGCTAATAGCTAGACAGCTAGACACCTAATAGCTAGACAGCTACACAGCTAATAGCTAGACAGCTAATAGCAAGACAACTAACAGCTAGACAGCTAATAGCTAGACAGTTAACAGCTAGCCATCTAGACAGCTATTGGCTAGCCAGCTCAACAGCTATTGGCTAGCCAGCTCAAAAGCTATTGGCTAGCCAGCTCAACAGCTATTGGCTAGCCAGCTAGACAGCTAATAGCTAGACAGCTATTGGCTAGCCAGCTAAACAGCTATTGGGTAGCCAGCTCGACAGCTATTGGGTAGCCAGCTCAGCAGCTATTGGCTAGCCAGCTCGACAGCTATTGGGTAGCCAGCTCGACAGCTATTGGCTAGCCTGCTCGACAGCTATTGGCTAGCCAGCTGGACAGCTAACGGCTAGCCAGCCAAGTAGCCAAAAATATCTATTTTTTTCACACATCTCCATAAGTCGGTGACTGCTGACAGTAGTTGCGAGACCTGTTGTGGCTCAATATTACTTCACATATAAGGCGCACCTGTGTATAACGCACAGGGTCATCTTTTGAAGAAAATCAAGGCTTTTGAGCCTTAAACCCGGGAAAAAAACATGAATGCAACACAAGACAGGCGCATATACTTTCCCCGCCTCCTGTTATCACGTGTTCTCCGTGTTTTCTGTTTTGCATGCGCATACACGCATTCTCGTGTGTACCCCCTCTCCCCCCTTTTCTACAGCCACGTCCGTCTCCGCTGCATGTGCGCCTGCAACAAGTGCACCTATTGCCTGTGTCAGAACCTCCTCAAGATGGAGTTGCTGCGCAGCATTCGCACCCAACTGCGCAGGGTCGTTCGCAACAGGTTCATACGTAGTCCCAATCCTGTGTTTTAGCGTCGTCGCGTGCCGTCCACGTCTCGTTGTGGTAGCAGCTGACCTTCCGCAGCTCTTTAGAACACCCCCTGTAGTGCGTGCTTCAGAAAATAATGTTGAAATGAGTATTTAGTACTCATGTAGTGGAGCAATGTGGACCGTGTTCAGCACTCAAGACTGACCGTATTTTCCGGTGTATAAGTTGCACTGGAGTATAAGGCGCACCCCCAATGAATGGTGTATTTTCAAACCGTTTCCATATATAGGGCGCACCGGAGTGTATTGCGCACCCCACAATTAATGGTGTATTTGCAAACTTTTACCATGTATAAAGAGCACCGGAGTATAAGGCGCACCCCCATTTAATGGTTTATTTTCAAACATTTTACATATATAAGGTGCACCGGTGTATAAGGCACACCCTCCAATGAATGGTGTATTTTCAAACCTTTTACATACAGTATATAAGGTGCACCGGTGTATAAGGCGCACCCCTAATATATAGTGTATTTTCAAACATTTTGCATACTGTATATAAGGCTATAAGGCGCACCCCCAATGTATGTTGTATTTTCAAACATTTTACATATATAAGGTGCACCACAGTATAAGGCGCACCCCCAATGAATGGTGTATTTTCTAACCTTTTACATACAGTATATAAGGTGCACCGGTGTATAAGGTGCACCCCTAATATATAGTGTATTTTCAAACATTTTGCATACTGTATATAAGGCTATAAGGCGCACCCCCAATGTATGTTGTATTTTCAAACATTTTACATATATAAGGTGCACCACAGTATAAGGCGCACCCCCAATGAATGGTGTATTTTCTAACCTTTTACATACAGTATATAAGGTGCACCCCTAGTTAATGGTTTATCTTCAAACGTTTTACATATATAAGGCGCACCGGAGTATAAGGTGCACCCCCCAATTAATGGTGTATTTTCAAACTTTTTCCATATATAAGACGCAACGAAGTGTAAGGCGCACCCCCCAATTAATGGTGTATTTTCAAACTTTTTCCATATATAAGACGCACCGAAGTATAAGGCGCACCCCCAAATTATGCTGTATTTTTGAACCTTTTACAAACAGTATATAAGGTGCACCGGAGTATAAAGCGCACCCCCAGTTAATGGTTTATCTTCAAACCTTGTACATATATAAGGCGCACCGGAGTGTAAGGCGCGCCTCCAATTAATGGTGTATTTTCAAACTTTTTTCCATATATATGGAGCACTGGAATATAAGGCGCACCCCCAAATGGATGGTGTATTTTCAAACCTTTTACATACAGTATAGTAGGGGCATCGGAGTATAAGGCGCACCCCCAATGGATGGTGTATTTTAAATCCTTTTCCATATATAAAGCGCACCGGAATATAAGGCGCAGGGTCATCTTTTGAAGAAAATGAAGACTTTTTGGTGCACCTTATGTACCGGAAAATACGGTTATCTATTTGCATGAATTCAACATAAAGGTTCCTAAAATGACTCTCCCCAAAATGGCCGTATACATCATTCGAAAATGGCTTCTCTGCAAATAACAGCTTTCCGCCATTTATTGTAAACGTTACCTAATCTCACTTTGTTGATGTTCTCGCCAGGCACATGGCGCAAGCGGACCTGAAGAACTCGACGTTCTGGCTGCGGGCCAGCCTGGGGGCCACCGTGTTTGCCGTGCTGGGCTTCGCCATGTACAAAGCGCTTCTCAAACAACGGTGATGGGACGGGCAGGGGGGGGGATGGCGCGCTTATATCCTCAACGTCCTGTCCTTTCCGTCACCTGAAAGACAGACCAAGCAACCAATCGGGTAACAGCCTACTTTATCCTCCGCCCCCTTCATATGAAATAATTTTGGATGCATTTAATCACAAAGTATCAATCATTCTCTTTGTTTTTTGTTTGTTTTTGCCTACCAGTCAATTCTCAAACGCCGACAACTATGTCGGTGTTTGTTTAGTTTCTCCTCAGGTCAAGTCGAGGCAGCCGCAAAGGGACGCGGAGTGTGTTCATAGATTGTGTATATGCCGTCTATTCTAGATGTAGTTCTGAGGAGTTTTTAGCGATGACCACGGTGGCCTCTTTTTGCCTCATTTAGTTACGTCTTTAAAAAAAAATTACCCAAAAAAAAAATCACCTTCACTCATGGATGTCAGTCAGGAAGCCATTTTTTGGATTTAATTTATTAACGCATCAATTTTGAGTGGTTCACATGCTATGAATATTTTTCATGTATTTTTGTATTTAGTGCGATCAAAGCTATTTCCCTGCTGTTTTTAACATATATTTGTTTTCAAGCCGAGCTTTACTTTTCATTCGATAACTTAGCTTAACCATCATGACACAATTTCAGCAACCAAGCGTTTTCCCCATTCCAACCCTGCCACAACTTTTTGAGGTCATGGGTCAAATGGGGACTCATTTCACGAGTCAAAGAAATGGTTTTAACTATCTAATAAATCACATTGACACTCATATGTTTATGTGTTGTTCCAGAAAGATATATTTATTGCATATTTATTCATAATTTACAGCTCATAGTTTAGTCCAATGTCCTAAAAGCTTCACCGGTTTATTTTATATATGCTCAACCCCCCAAAAAAGACAAAATACTGCATTTCCAACAGTAACTGTGTGCAAGTGGAACAAGCAGGATGTTTGAAATAAAATATCAGCAGCAATAAAGATTGTCAAAATGGCTTTAGCCCACAAACAAATGAAATATAGATTTTAAAATGAGACTTTAATAAGCAATTTAGTATTTCAATGGATGTCAGTTATGTATCGTGTTTTTGTCATACAGTAAAAAAAATGCACGTAGGAGAACCATATTTTAAGATTCATTAACGAATGTATATGTGTGTGTGTGCGTGCGTGTATCTATGTATAAGTGTGTGTATTTATGTATATGTATATACACACACACACACATATATATATATATATATATATGTATATATATATATATATATGTATATGTATGTATGTATATATATATATATATGTACATATAAACATATACATGTACACATATACACATATGTCACAATCACAGGTGGATTAAATAATTATATATATATATATATATATATATACGTGTGTGTATATATTTCTGTATATATATATATATATATATATATATATATATATATATATATATATATATATATATACAGTACACATACATATATACATATACATATATACACATTCATACATACACATATATACCATCGGTAAACAACAATTCCCATTATTACCTATCATTGACTAACTTTTTGTTTTCCGTTAACAAAACCGGCATGTTTTTGGGACATGGGAGATAGCGATAGTACCTGAAGAAAACCCACGCAAAGAGCAGGGTGAACGAGCATGCACAACCTCCGTAAGAAAGGCCGGAGATGAGATTCAAACTTCGGAACTGTGAAGTAGATCTACTAACCCCAAGTGCACCATACATCCTTCATCATAACAAGCAGCTCTCTGCCAATTTGAGACTCATTCCAAAAGTCTATCTGCACACTTACTGGTAATGTAGCTTATACACATACAGTAAAGTCTCGTTATATCGATATCGGATATATCGATAGTCCCGGTTATATCGATACTATTTCTATGCACGCACGGAGAAAATTACATGCAAACAGGGTCGGATATATCGATAGTCCCGGTTATATCGATATTTTTTCGGACTCCCTTGAATATCGATATAACGAGACTTTACTGTATTTCAAAAACATGCATGTCAGCAGAACAACACCTCTGTTCACCTGCAACCTTTGTGACGACAAGCAGCATCGAAAAAGACCTCCAGCCTATTAGCCTTGCTTGTATTAATACTAAGCAATACAAATGAGTTAACCTTGCATGACCTTTATGACTCTTTTTTAATGAAGGTCATACTTAAAATGCCATTTTGTTTCATTGCCATTGTCATCTTAATTACAAATTCATCACGCCATTGTAATTTTCCACATGAACGACCTTTGACTAGAGCCCCCCCCCCCCCCCCCAGATAAAAGGTGTTTTATTTTGTGTGTGACTCATAACTAGAGTTCCATGTTATCATACTTTGAAAATGTCAACAGTAATAGCTTTTATTCTCTCTGCTCACCTTTTTCGTTAAAGAAATGACAGGCGAAAAAAGTCACGATGAAGAGCACAGAGTCGTACAGTAATACCTTGGTTTACGAACTTAATTGGTTCCCAGACAGAGTGTGTAAGGCGAAAAGTGTGTATTCCAAAAATTAATCTCCCATAGGAAACCATTAAAATGAGAATAATCCGTTCCCAGGTCCCCATAAAACATAATTTTCTACTTTCTAATTTTCGAAGCCTTAAAACAATATAAAACACAAAATATACCTTATTTTCTGTATAATAAATGTGCCATGGTATTATAATTAAAGAAATAAACTGTACTGTATAATAAAGTCATTTTATTTACCTTTGTGATGGTCGTTGATGGCTTGATGGAATGGAGTGGCCTGTTTCCTCAGCATTAAACACTTGATGAGGAACGTAACCTTCTTTTACCATCTTGAGGAATGATCCCTTGGAGGTGCTTTCTCTGTGATCATTTTACCCAGTTCCTCATCAATTATGTTCTGTTTAGCTGGGCTGATAGCCATTTGCATCAAGTGTACAGATGGCTTGTGCGGGTTTGTGGAGCCTGATTGATTGGGATATTTTAACCTTGCATTCTACACTCTGGCTTTAAACGATCAACGTTGAAACTCTCTCACTGTCATTTGCCTGTCTCTTTAATGTTTAACCCCCCCCCCCCCCCACTGTTGCATTCTTGATCAATCACGTGGCTTTAACTGAAGACTGGGGGCGGGGAATAGAGAACAAAAACAAGTTGGCTGCCATTTTGTTGTTAGAAGAATGGGCTTGTTCGCGAACGACACATGACTCATTGAGGCAGCTCCGTGTACGAAAAAAATTTGTATGCCAAGGTAAAATGTTCACAAATTTAACATTCGTAAACCGAAAAGTTTGTAAGCCAAGGGGTTCGTAAACCGAGGTATCACTATATGTTTATAATTTGTTTGTGAAATTCCTCATTTATTTGTCTGCTAAAAATCACCTGACTGGTTCACAGGGTTCCAAATGAACGACCTTTGACCTTTCATCAAATTCTAAGGATCATTCATTGTGATCCTTATAAATCACCCACAATTCATGGTTTGACCTCTTTTACATATGAAGTTGGAGGACAATGAAATTAACCAAAGCACTTTAGGTGCTTCTGACCTTTGGTCTACCTTCTATTCTTCATAAAGGTCTCGGATTGTATCTACCCTTTCAAATCTGCTATTCTTTCATAGGATGCTGCATACGCAATATGCATGTCCCCCTTTTTCGGGCTTCAAACTGCTTTATAAACCCCGCTTGGACCACTCGTGTAGTCAAAGCTGTTTCTGACAAGGAAGCACCAACCTAATTGCTGAGCAGCATAAATAATTTCCCCTTATTGCTGTGCTTTTAACTCTTTTTTTGGGTTACTATGTGGAAAGTTGTGCTTTTAGCTTTCTGTCTGCTGGCAAATGAAGTTCAGCCTATGGAAAACCCAATTTATGGTGTTAAACTCTGCGGCCGTGAGTTCATCCGATCAGTCATCTTCACCTGCGGCGGCTCACGATGGAAGCGATCGCTCCAATCATCAGGTGAGATCAGATTTTGTCTGTGTTAGGTTAAAATATTACAGGCTTAATATTAACATTAACAGTTAATTTTAAAATTGTGAATATTATGAACGGAATTAAATGGTTACGTTATTGCGCAACTTTTCATCTGTGCTATATGTTATGCATATTAGCATATTTGACAATAAAGCTGACTTTATAACCCAACAATTAGCATGTTCGTTGTGAGAGGGATCACCATAGAAGCCGACAAGTTACTCACAGATGATTTATTCCTAACAATTTGATCTAACTGGCTATCTATATAGCTATTAGCTATTGAGCTAGCTAGCTCTGTATCTCACTATTAACTATTGAGCTAGTTAGCTAGCTCTCTATTTGCTATCCATCTATCTCCATCTATCTCTATATCTACTATATATCTTAGCATATTTGACAATAAAGCTGATTTTGACTTTATCTAGCTATTAACTTGCAAGTTAGCATTCTATCTGTTTGAGTTACTTTCGGGTTGAGTGAACGCTGGCGCGTGTGGCTGCCGCTGCTCCCCAACAAAAAAAATAAATCATATGACTAAAGTGACCTTGAGAGTTTTGAAAAGCACTTAGAAATGAAATGGATTATTATTATTAATGCAGAATTCTGGGTCTCAGCTCTTTGCCACAGAAAATATTTGTGTGCCCTCAAAATCAGGTGAGACTGGCAGATAGAGACAGGGTCCCTTTTTTAGGGTCCCCATGCATATTCAAATTTGGCTCAAACAAAGAAATCAGCAGTTAATTGTTTTTTTTTGTGAACAGCGTATTTTATTTGTATTTCTTTTTTCGAAATGAAGTGGTAGAATGTCGAAGTATTGAAATAAAAATAGTTCATATTGTATTTTTTGTCGCTCAAAATATGCGTCACACGAACTGACAGTATCAGCAGTTGATTGTATCCTACAAAGTTTAAAATGGCTAACTAAATGTACTTATTTCCTTAATTTGTTATGATATCACGCGAGAATTCCTTTGAAACTCAACTTATACTCATTTTCACTGCAGAGGAAGATTTATTCAGCTCGCATCAGGAGTCCTCAGAGGAACTGAGTCACAATCCTGTGATGGAGAGTATACTTCATAGAAACAGAAATCTGGATTTCATATCAAGTGAAAACCAAGGCAAAGTCTTCAACCGGCCAACTCGTTCTTTCATCACCGAAGAGATTCTGGAAGCCCTGAGGAAGGCAGATCGCAAGGGCCGGGACGTGGTGTTGGGTCTTTCCAATGCATGCTGCAAGTGGGGATGTAGCAAAAGTGAGATCAGTTCTCTTTGCTGAGAAGCGAACATTTTTTGGACATCGGTAACATTAAAACTAAACACACACATGTAAATGTATCAGTTCGTTTTTTCATATAAAAATATAGTAGCAATTTGGCCAGAAAATACACACACGATACATAAAAGCAATCCGGATTCTGCAGTAAAATAATACATTTTTAAGGAGTAAGAACAAAAAAAATTAAAGATTCAATTTTTGTTTGTTTTCATTTCACGAGACGTCTTGTATTGAAACGCGTCACTTCCGTACATATCACGTGACGAACGCGTCATAGAAATATTAAAGGGACGGCGGTCATAATGTGAGATTGCAAAATGTCTGAAACAAGACGTGACGGAAGGCAAAATCATACACAGTGGGAGTCTTACTGGACATGAGGTATGTTGTTACTATATTCAATATGTTTTAATAACGCGTATCCTGCTGTGAGAAAGTATAAGGTCACCGAAGGTCTTAACCCAGGAAGTGTGTTTGTTTTCATTCTCGACTACGGACATCTCGACTAAATTGAAAGTGACACAATCGAAGAATGTCGTCGAATGTACTGCGAAAATATATAAAAAACTCATATTGCAACGAGACTACGTTGTTTAGCGATTGTGATACATTCCGCTTCTTCTAATGTTTGTGAGTTGTCATTGTCCTCGACACGTGTATCATTGAAACCCTGGAAGCAGTCAAATTGTTGAACCGAAAATAAAGTTGTGCTGAGTATGTCAATTTAATGGCGTGTGAGCTCTGTTGATGATGTTTCTGTATTAAAAGTGGTTTACGGACATATTTTGTTGCAACAATCACGTTCTTCCTACTTTTAAACTGTGGTTAACCACTTGCTAAAACGATGTCAAGTCTCTACAACAACAAAAAATACATATATTTTTTACAACAAAAAAAATACATATATTTTTTAATCTATCAATCAACAAATGGTGAGTATAGTTTTGATTTTTTTGAATGTTGATTTTTCCGATGACCATTTTGTGTTTGGGAGCCTTTTACTGAGCATCTTCATCGTTATGAAGTTCAGATAGCTGGCTAGCTATCTATTAGCTATCTGGCCAGTTATCTATTAGCCAAATAGCTAACTATCTATTAGCTTAGCAAGCTGTCAAACTAGCTATATTAGCTATCTATTAGCTATCTAGGTAACTAGCTATTAGCTCTCTAGCTAGCCATTAAGATAGCTAGCTATCTAGCTAGCTGTCTATTTAGACTTTTTTTATCTTATTATATAACAGATTAAATTGAAATAGAAGGCAAGCTAGCTAGCTATTGTATAGCGAATAAATAGGTAAGAGATAGCCGCCAGATAGCCAACAGCTAATAGCTAGCTAGCTAATATAAGCGAACAGATAGCCAATCATAGGATACATTTTGCTAGCATACATAGATGCATTGAATGAGTTAATACGCCCCAAAAACATGGTACAATAACCGAAGCAACAAACTTGTAATATGTATGTGTCATTTTGTCACAATTTCCACCGATTTCATTAGCATTTTGAATGAATTAGTAAACATGTAAAGAATTTACGGTAACTCCGTGTTACTGAATTACAAGAAGTTGTCTGTATTTCCATGCTTTAACCACAATTAATACGCTTTATTACCACATATATTTTCAAGGTGTAACAGTACATACCAGATCTGCCCAAGACCTGAGAAGTCAATGGAAACTCCGGATATCTGGTTGTCATAATACATACTTTTCACACAAACACACACAAAACATCATCTCTGTAAGTTAAATCTGTGTCTACTGTATTGTTACAAATATTTAAATATTACTTTTATTGGTAACAACACAGTATCTGCTTGTTTACATTCACAGGGACAAGAAGCCTCCGTCTAAATGTAATGGCCGCAGGATGGCTTCTCTCGATTTTAGTAGTCAACGTGATGATTTTATTTACTGCAGCAGGTATGCTTTTTTGTGATTTAATTGCACAATAAACTGTGCTACTGTATATAAATACTGTGTATATATATTGTAGCTTATATTTACATAAACGTTCCGTGATGAAAGTGTGTATTTTGCTCGTTTCCTGTTCCGATTTCACTGAGCTCTACTGTAGGTCATGCTGCATTGTGACATTGAAAAATGAAGTGCAATGTGTGACACACTTTAAAGGACAACCGACACCATTTTTTTGTTTCCTAACTGACATCAGAAAAACTTTTAGTTTCAGTGAGTTTCAGAAGGTCCCGCCCCCTTGTTTGTGACGTCACTATTGGTCACACACTGCCTTGCTCCAGAATCCAAAACAATGGCTTCAGAGAGTTCAGATTGGGAGAAGATGCTTTCTTGTTACTCATCCAGTTATGAATATAATTCAAATAGTTCTGAAGAGGAAAGCATAAATGTTTGTAATCGATTAAAGAAGTCCTTCCGTCTCAATTTGAGGCGTCTGGACTCCAATGTACCTCCCTGAAAATGCACAAGATGGCGCCCAAGCTCTGTTTGAAATGGGCTTATTTGTCTGCTGGGAATTTGTGTCAACTAGTATCAAATAGTAGTCTTGGTCAACACACAACAATTCACCATTGCGTGATTTATGTGTTTTCCTTCTAATATTGTCATCAACACGGAACAACACAGTTTTCAGATCAAACAAAATACCCAAAATGCATTGTGTGTCGCTTTCTCGGTCAGGGGCGTTCCTGACGTGACGTCACGTCAGGAATCGTCACCAACTCGAAAACAAGACTTCCTGAATATTCAGCACGAGTCTTAAAATGCAAAATTTAGCTATATGCCGGGGAATCTTTGTAAAATGCGGTCAGTAGAAGTCATTTGAAGTGATTATACAAATTATGGACACAACTTGCCCGGAGCCGTCGGTTGTCCTTTAAATCAAATTAAAGTCAAATATGATCTCAATGATGTTGCTCTGTTTTTTTTGTTGACTCTTTTTGGTTCTTTTAGGTCCTCCAGAGCCTCCTTCCAAACCCGAGTGCCACATTCCATGCGCCGATAGCTGTGGGGTTGATATCCACTGTAGTTGGAATCACAGATTTGATCCTCAGATCCCCACAAACTACAGTTTACACTGGGAAACATCGCACAGTATGTAAGTGCAACATAATACTAACGAATAAATGACCAATGCTACGTGTAGCCAAACATTAACTGTTGCTCGTTACGACACAATTCTGGTAAATGAACATCATCAACTGGAGTGACAAGATCTCCTCTTACTTCCTCCCTAGAGAGGGCCGTGTGGATACTGGGACCAGTTTGAGTGGGTTGATCGACCGTGAACGCTTTTTTATGAACAGTGAACTTCGTGTTTGGGCGCAGGCTGTGAGCAAATACGGTTTTGCCAAATCCCAAGTGGTTATCCTCAACACCGGAGACCTCTGTGAGTCATGGAAATGGGACTGGTGTATATACAGGTAACATCCGAGTTACGACCAGCCCGAATTACGACCACCCGTACTTACAACCACGACCTCCAGACCCTATATTTTAACATTTTTAAGAGGTGGAGTTTGGTCTCTATTCAACATTTTGAATGGATTTCGACTTACAACCATTTCGACTTACGACCGTTTGGTCGGAATGGAACTTGGTCGTAAATCGGATGTCTCCTGTACACGTCTACTGAGATACACATTGTTCAACCGCCTGGATAATTACACCACTTACTTTATTTAGTTAACATCATTCTACCCCATCTCTGCTTATAGTGAAGCCATTGTCTCCAGTAATTTCATGGAGCCCCCAAGATCCTTTGGAAATATCTTGGAGCTCCATCTGTCATGAGCCGCACCTCTCGTTAGGATCTTGCGATGTCCGATTTCGGCCTGAACTGGGAAAACTCTGGCATGAGGTAAACATTTTGCCGGGTTGTTTCAGTCGACAAGTGCAATGAAGAATGATTGCAAAATCCTCCGAATTTTAGCGTCTCTCAAAACTGAACAAGTGGATGTGAAATGGATGGTTTAAACACATTTTCAGGGTGAAAGCACCTACCAAATATGGACGGGCAATATAAATAAACAAACAAATACATAAAATAGATTGTTAGATAGATACAGTAGCTAGCTAGCTAGATGGATAGATACAATAGCTGCAGTAGCTAGCTAGATAGCTACAGGAGATACATGGCTCAATTAGGTCTGTGTAAGCTCTCAGTCGTACAGGAGTGGTCCATCGATGAGAAGGTTTCTTCAGCCGTCATCTGTACAAAAGTGAAGGTTTCGGACGTTTCGCCTCCTATCCAAGAGGCTTCGTCAGCGAACTAAACTTTAGTTTAGTTTAGTTTTGTACAGATGACGGCTGAAGAAACCTTCTCATCGATGGCTCAATTAGGGCATCATTTTGATGTTTGTTGTTTATATTTTTTATTTTGGCGAGAGATACAGCAGCTAGCTAGCTAGATAGATACAGTAGCTAGCTAGACGGATAGATACAGTATTAAGCTAGCTAGCTAGATAGATACAATAGCTAGATAGCTGGATAGATACAGTATTAAGCTAGCTAGATGGATAGATACAGTAGCTAGATAGATGGATAGATACAATATTAAGCTAGCTAGATGGATAGATACAGTATTAAGCTAGCTAGATGGATAGATACAGTAGCTAGCGAGCTTGATATATAAAGTAGATAGATACAGTAACTAGACAGATAGATAGAGTAGCTACAGTAGCTAGCTAGATAGATACAGTAGCTAGATAGATAGCTACTGTAGATACATGGTTCAATTAGGCCATCATTTTGATGAACCAGTTGTTTATATTTTTTATTTTAGCGAGAGATACAGTAGCTAGCTAGCTAGATAGATAGATAGATAGATAGATAGATAGATAGATAGATAGATAGATAGATAGATAGATAGATAGATAGATAGATAGATAGATAGATAGATAGATAGATAGATAGATAGATAGATAGAGATGCAAAAGTGTGAAAAACAAAGCGGTTCTCTGCTCAGACTCCATGGACACGTCCCCTTTGAAATCAAATACCCAAGAATCCCGGTTCAAAATCAAAATTCTTCATCTTCTACCGCACTTCTATACCCATTGCGTTGTACTTTTGGTTTAGGAAGAAGTTGGAGCTCAAGTCATCTACGATTTCAGTGGTCTAATCCAGGCTGGAATAGTCTACGAATTTCAGGTTCGCTGTTCCTGTGCCACAGGCTTGATGAGTGATTGGAGTGAAACCCGCAGAATAACTTCTGAAAAAGGTAGGCCTTCTCTTAAGAGACGATTTTGTTCACCCCCAAAAAAACCCACAAATTTGTAACACAATTTTTTTTTTTTTCAGCTCCCACTGGACAAATGGATGTATGGAGGGATTGTGGCGTGCCTGCTACTAATATTGATTGCGCTATGATCTGGAAGGTAGTCAACAACACACAATATAAAAGACAACAATGAAGATAGAACTGAAAATTTTGCCTTGCAGCTAAAATTTATTTCACCAAAAAATTACTCATAACAATGAATTAAAGGACAACCGACGCCACCGTACAAGTTGTGTCCAGAATTTGTAAAATCGCTTCAAATGACTTCTACTGAGCGTATTTTACAAAGATTCCATCGCATATAGCTATATTTCACGTTTTAAGACTTGCACTGAATATTCAGGAAGTCTTGTTTTTGAGTTGATGACGATCCCCTAAGTGACGTCACGGAGGGAACGCCCCTGACCGAGAAAGCGACACACAATGCAAATCAGCCCATTTCCAACGGAGCTTGGGCGCCATCTTGTGCATTTTCTGGGAGCTACAGTCCAGACGCCTCAAAATGAGACGGAAGGACTTCTTTAATCGATTGCAAACATTTATGCTTTCCTCTTCAGAACTATTTGAATCATATTCGTAACTGGATGAGTAACAAGAAAGCATCTTTTCCGAATCTGAAGCCATTGTTTTGATTCTCGAGCAAGGCAAGACGTCTTGGCGTGACATCACGAACAAGGGGGCGGGACCTTCTGAAACTGGCCACTTCCGGGTTCAATTTGAAGTAGTTTTTGGACACTTTAAGTCATTTTTATCAATGTTTTGTATATGACTAAAAATATCATCCTGCGTGTTTTGGGTATTTTAGATGCTATAAAACGTTTTCTGATGTCAGTTAGGAAACAAAAAAGTGGTGTCGGTTGTCCTTTAAATACAGTCATTTCATGCAAATTCAACCGTCGTGTGTAATGCCATCACTCTTCTCCTTTTGTGTCCCTCCAGAAGCTTCCTCTATCTCAAGCTCGTGGCCACATCCTGGGGTATGAAGTTATACTGTTCTCCAAAGACAACACGACTCTACTGAATATTTCCGTCGCTGAGCCGAGGGACCGTTTGATGTGTGATGAGCTGCGGTGTTACCTCAACTTCTCTTTAAAGAGTGTGTCATCTGCCAGTATATCGGCCTACAACGCCCACGGCGCTACAGTGCCCTCTCACCTCACAATTCCTATGCCAGGTATCAGTTGTCCAGATCGGCTTTGGATTTCTTGATTAGGAGCGATGGTGTAATTGGGAAAAACACAACACTTTGGTAGGACAAATACAAAGAAAAATGACTTTTTTATCACTCTGTTTTCCGGTGTATAAGGTGCACCGGAGTATAAGGCGCACTCCAATGAATGGTGTATTTTTCACAGGAGTACAAGGCACATTCAATGAATAAAAAAGATTTTCCAAATATAATATGTAATTATATAAAAGTTTTCCAAATATCAGGCACACCACCTTTTAAGGCGCTACAGTCAAGGCTGGGGCTAAGCACTACTTCGTCTACAGGGAGGGGGAAATTGAGTCGGTGGCTGCTGACGGTAGTTGCGAGAACTGTTGTGCCTCAATATTTCTGTACATATAAGGCGCACCTGCGTCTAAGGCGCAGGGCCATCCTTTGAGGAAAATCAAGGCTTTTGGGTGTGCCTTATACACTGGAAAATACTGTATTATTCCAACTGCAACTGCTGAAACTAAAAGATTGAGTTACTATATTTACAGTACAGTGATACCTTGGCTTACGAACTTAATTGGTTCCCAGACAGAGTGTGTAAGGCGAAAAGTGTGTATCTCCAAAAAAAAATTCCCATAGGAAACCATTAAAATGGGAATAATCCGTTCCCGGGTTTCCATAAAATATACTTTTCAACTAAATAAGCCTTAAAACTACACACAACATACCTTATTCTATGTATAATAAATGTGCTATTGTATTGTATTGAAAGAAATACACTGCATTGTATCATAGTCACTTTATTTACATTTGTGATGGTCATTTATGGCTTGATGGAATGGCGTTGGAGGTCGAAGGTCAAAGGGAATTGCTGTTTGGAAAGAGAGGCACATTACACGAGGACTGTAATGTGCTGTAAAATAAAGTTTTTTTTAACCTTTTTGATGGTCGTTGATGGCTTATGGAAGGAGAGTCACCTTCCATAAGGACTGTTGGTAACTTAACCTCTGGTGCTGTTCGGTCGTGTGCTTCCGCTGAAGGTCACTCCGCCAGCCGTGGTGGGTGTATTATGAAAATAGTGCTTATTATAAGGTTTAATTTTCAGAAATTTGTAGTTTGTAAGATAAGGTGTTTGTAAGTTGAGGTCTCACTGTACTTAGATATTTTTATATTTACAGTACTTAGTACAAGAGAAATATGTAATATTTTTTTTTAGATTTCACATTCCTGATGGTGTTGCGGGTTTATGGGGCTACTTTGGAATCGACAGAGTGTAATAATTTTCTTTCTTTATTTGTTTGAAATATCGTAACTACTATTGTAACTATTACAGTTGAAGTGAGAAGTGAGAACCCAATAGATGTCAAGATGAGTATGACGAACCTCACCGTCTCGTGGGAACTGCCCTCTCAACTCCCCGACGTCACATCAGTCAAGGAATACGTGGTGCAATACAAGGAAACCGGAAGTCTTCTGGGAACGGGATTTGACTGGATTCGAGTCAATAAAAACTGTCGTACAGTTACATTTACAGGTTTGTTTTATTTGTGTTGTTTTACAGGAATTAAAATGGTGCACAGTCATTTGAATTACTGTATTTTCCGGTGTATAAGGCGCAACCAAAAGCCTTGATTTTCTTTCAAAGCCTTATACACAGTTGCGCCTTATATGTGAAGTAATATTGATGCACAACAGGTCTTGCAACGACTGTCAGCAGCCACCGACTTATTGAGATGTGCTAAAAAAATATATATATTTTTGGGTACTTGGCTGGCTAGCTATTAGCTATCTAGCTGGCTAGCTATTAGCTGTCTGGCTATCTCTTAGCTATTGACCTTGGGAGTTTTGAAAGGCGCTTGGAAGTGAAATGGATTATTGTTATTATTATTATGATGATTATTATTATGGTTATTCTAATTATTATGATTACTACCCGGCTGGCTATCAAGCTAGCTACCTAGCTGGCTATCTATTTGCTATCTAATAGCTATCTGGCTGGCTCACAAGCTATCTAGCTGTCTATCTATTAGTTATACGGCTACCTAGCTAGCTTTCTATCTATTTGAGTTACTTCCGCGTAGAGTGAACGCTGGCGCGTGTGGCTGCCGCTGCTCACCCGCAGAAAAAAAAACTGATCCTGAGACAGCAAAGTGACCTTCAGAGTTTTGAAAGGTGCTTAGAAATTAAATGTGTTATTATTATTATTATCATTATTATTCTATATACAATAGCTAGCTAGCTAGCTTTATATCTTTTCGAGTTATTTCCGGGTGGAGTGAACGCTGGCGCGTGTGGTTGCCGCTGCTCACCAACAGAAAAACTTATCCTGTGACTGTAAAGTGACCTTGAGAGTTTTGAAATGCGCTTTGAAACGAAATGTATTATTATTATTATTATAAAACTTTATTTGTTTAATACATTATGGAAAACCTTTTTTTCTTTATTCAAGGTGCGCCTTTTAGTCCAGTACGCCTTATACACCGGAAAATACCATAAACACTATTTATGTCCATCACACTGCTTCACTTTGGCTGTATTTCCTCTTCCAGGTCGTTTTGAAAAATACAAACCTTACCAAGTGTCGCTGTTCGCTGTTACAAACAATCAAGAAAGCCGCCATCTTTCCTCTGTTATTGAATATTGTGGTCATGGAAGTAAGTATCCTAATACATTCAATTACTCTTCCCATCCTCAAAAATATTTTCAACCGTTATTATCTTTTTGCTTCTTTCAGTTCCTGCCAAAGTGCGTTTGTTTACAGTCACTTCTATTGCTGCGACACATGCAACACTGTTTTGGGAGCCTGTAGTGCTGAGCATGCAGAATGGGCTGATCTTGTATTACCAAATAGGTGTCCATGGGCAAGCAGGTAAACGGAAAGAATAAACACATTGTTGAGTTACCCAAAAAACTTTTTGAAATTGCACACTCGTTACTGCATTTGAAATATGTCTGTTTATGATTAGAATTAATAACCTACATATGGCCATCGATGAGAAGGTTTCTTCAGCCGTCATCTGTACTTCTTTGAAGGTGTCGGACGTTTCACTTCTTATCCAAGAGGCTTCGTCAGCGAACTAAAATTTGCTGGTAGTTTAGGTCCTATATCCCTACTGTCCAGACATGGCAGTGACAGACTCTGCTATAATAGGTCCCTGCTCTCAGGTTGGGGGGGGGAGTAGATGACTATTCCCTGAGACTACACTTGTATTGTCCTGCTTGTTTATGGGGTCTACAAATCGCCTGATTGCCCCATTTGCTCTGGTACCACCTCATCAGCATAACTAAGCCTATGTTGCCTAAGAAGATCCAAATTAAACCTCGCTCCACCATGGCGATTTAGTGAAGGGTTTTGCTGTTTTATGAAAATAGCTTCTTTTACTCCCCTTTCAAACTATATATTTTCTTTTGCGAAGATTTTAACCTCCTTGTCGTCAATGAAGTTAAAATCTTAACTGACAAAGCCTCTTGGATAAGAAGCGACACGTCCGACACCTTAAAAGAAGTAGAGATGACGGCTGAAGAAACCTTCTCATCAATGGACCACTCCTGTACGACTGAGAGCTACACAGACCTACATATAGCCACTTCTTTTTCTTTCTAGAATAGACGAGGACCAATAGTTTTGTCCTTATATTGCTCATTTCATTATTTCAAAAATCTATGTGCGTTTGTAACCGTTTTATAAACTACATTTCATTTTGTTTCAACAGTGTACAACGTGAGCACCTCCCCTCAGGATGTAAATAAGACATTTGAGCTGCCAAACCTCAGTCCATCTCAGGAGTATGAAGTGTGGATCAAGGCTGTGACTAAAGCTGGGCCAGGAGCCAACGTCACCACCAGTTTCATAACAAAACAACAAGAGGATCTTGAGTTGACATCAAAATGTACAGTAACTTTTTTTTTCTTTTTTCGCATAATTACCCTTCGCATAAAGACAAATGTAGTAACTCTCCTCTTCTTTTCCTTTCGGCTTTTATGTGTGTGTGGTAACCGAAATTGCAAATCACACAAATCCATCATAATTTGTCATATACAGTAGTAGACTTTGATAAACTGGGATTTATTTATTTATTTATCTAGCTATCTATCTAGCTAGCTAGCTATGTAGCTAGCTATCCACTATAATGTGTGGATCAAGGCTGTGACTAAAACTGGACCATGAGCCAACCTCACCACCAGTTTTATCACAAAACAAGAGGATTTTGAGTTGACATCAAAATGTACAGTAACTGTTTTCACATAATTACCCTTCTCATAAAGACAAATGTAGTAACCCAAATTATTTTTTTTTATTAGCAATGAAGAAATTAGCCATATGTAGCATTTTAACATAGTTACCATGTTTTGCTGAGAATACTGATGGAGATTTGGGGCACTATGTACTTGGCTATCTGTTAGCTAGCTAGCTGGCTGGCTATCTATTGGCTAGCTAACTGGCTTGCTATCTATTGGCTAGCTATCGAGCTGGCTATCTCTTGGCTAGCTAGCTGGCTTGCTATCTATTGGCTAGCTAGCTGGCTGGCTATCTATTTGCTATCTAATAGCTAGCTAGCTTTTTATTTATTTGAGTTATTCCGGGTTGAGTGAACGCTGGTGCGTGTGGCTGCTGCTGCTCACCCACAGAAAAACCGATCCAGTGACTGAAAAGTGACCTTGAGAGTTTTGAAAGGCGCTTACAAATGAAATGTATCATTATTATTATTATTATTAAATTACAAATCACACAAATCTATCATGATTTGTCATATACAGTATGATACACTGGGATTTATTTACAGTAAAGTCTCGTTATATCGATATCGGATATATCGATAGTCCTGGTTATATCAATACTATTTCTATGCACGCACGGAGAAAATTACATGCAAACAGGGTCGGATATATCGATAGTCCCGGTTATATCGATATTTTTTCGGACTCCCTTGAATATCGATATAACGAGACTTTACTGTATTTATCTAGCTATCCAGCTAGCTATCTAGCTAGTTATCCAGCTATTTCTCCACTGTGAGACTAATAAAGGCATATCCAATCCAATCCAATCTATCTAGCTATCTATCTAGCTAGCTATACATCTACTTATTTATGTATTTTTCTATTTATTTATTTGCTTATTTATGTATTTGTTTGTTTATTTAATGCCGACCCTCTCGTTATTTGTATTTTTTAGCACACGTATTCACACTCCTGCTCCTACTTTGTCTCCCAGTCATATGCTGTCTTGTGGTTTTATTCAGGTGAGATCTGACATTTTCGTCTGATGGAGACTAACATGTACTCATGGATTTTCCAGTTTCAACATAACTTAACACGACATGCTTGTATTTCAGTTTTCATAAAAGAACAAGCAAATCTTGTCTGTGTATAAACGGCACCGTACCAGATCCATACAACAGCTCCATCTTTGAAATGATGAAACATCAGGTGAGTTTCATTCCATTCCAGTAAAGGCTCTTCATTGTCAATCTTTTAACATAATCGTGCAATATCACTCTAGGTGAATGAACCTTTGGCTTGGATCTGTGTCCCCGTCCATGATCCGCATCCCACCATGTCCATGTTAGAGATAGTGGAAATCCAACAAAAATGGCCCTCCGAAGGCCAAACAAGACCACCAGTTGCTTCAGAAAAATATACTGGGAGAACACATGGCAAAGACGAGTACAGCAAAATGGTTGACTCTGAGGAGGAAAAGATTGTGAGCGGAATGGGCAGGAGGAACGATGGTTGGACTTCATCAGATGAAGAACCAGAAACATCCGGATATGAACAGCACTTCATGCCAACCGCAGTAGAAATAATGGATGCTTGATACAGTATGCAGTGATACCTTGGCTTACGAACTTAATTGGTTCCCAGACAGAGTGTGTAAGGTGAAAAGTGTGTATCCCAAAAATTAATTTCCCATAGGAAACCATTAAAATGAGAATAATTTGTTCCCATAAAACACGATTTTCTACTTTCTAATTTTGTAACCCTTAAAACTACACAAAGTATGCCTTATTTTATGTATAATAAATGTGCTATGGTATTATAATTAAAGAAATAAACTGTACTATATAATAAAGTCGTTTGATTTACCTTTATGATGGTCGTTGATGGCTTGATGGAATGGAGTAGCTGGTTCGCTCAGCATTAAACACTTGATGAGGAACATAACCTTCTTTCACCATCTTGAGGAATGATCCCTTGTAGGTGCTTTCTCTGTGATAATTTTATCTAGTTCCTCATCAATTGTGTTCTGTTTAGCTTGGTTGATAGCTTTTTGCATCAAGTGGACAGATGACTTGTGCGGGTTGTTTGTGGAGCCTGATTGATGGGATATTTTAACCTTGCAGTCTACACTCTGCCTTTGAACTATCAAAGTTGAAATTCTCTCACTGTCGTCTGCCTGTCTCTTTAATGTTTACACCACCTCCCCTCACTGCTGCGTTCTTGACCAATCACGTGGCTTTAACCGAAGACTGGGGGTGGGGAATAGAGGACAAAAAGAGTCGGGCGCCATTTTATTGTTAGAAGAAAAGGCTCGTTCGCAAAAGGCACATCACTCATTGAGGCAGCTCCGTGTACGGAAAAAGTTCGTATGCCAAGGTGAAGTTCGTTTGCCAAGGTAAAATTTTCAGAAATTTAACGTTCGTAAACCGAAAAGTTCGTAAGCCAAGGTGTTCGTAAACCGAGGTAGCACTGTATTTAGTGTTGCAAAGAAAGTGCTGTCAATTAAAGAATATGTTTTGATTAACTATTGAAACGTTACATTTTATACATATGATTTTTTTTTTGAAAATGAAGAAAATTGCAGTTGCTTGGGTCATTTTCATTTATAGATAGTGTAGTGGCAATAACCATTGTCAGGAATACTTTGTTGATGATGCCAATATCCTCTTGTATACACACATACAAATAAGCAGTAAGTATTGTTTTTTTAAGGTTCTTTCCATAATTTCATGAGTAGTATTTGCTGGGTCAGTTGCTTTTTTTTCCAACCCACTGTAAATGTATACAAATAAGATTGTGGTCTGTATAGTATACATGACTGAAAGCACAATTAAAGATGTAATCACTGTATTTTGCTATGCATTTACCGGAGTATTAAAAATATATAGTATAGTGCACTTTATATATTTTCTTACATAAATTGCCATTTCAACAGTGTCCAGCTCATGAGTAAATAAAAAAATGAAACAATAGCTGTCGTCGCTTTCTTTTAATCATATACTATATATGTAACGCATAATGACTATCAGTGATGACATACAAAACTTGAAATTGGACAACAGCCGATGTATACTTGATGAATATGACGTGTATTGTAATAACGTGAATACTGCGAACCAATGGCAGTGGGGTAATCTCGCGAGAAAAGGAATTTACCACAACGGAAGCCGCCATGAGTCAGTTTAAGTCAGTGTCCATTTGAACGAGAACCGCTACGAGGGACGGTGGAAGAGCGGCCCAGCGTTAATAAATCAACAAAAACTCGTTATTGTACGTACAATATTGACGTAAGGTTTGAATAGCATTTTACTAACATTATGATGTCTGTTGTACCTCGTTTGTAAGAAGTGCATTCGTTTTGGTAGAAGTTTGCGTTTTTTCCTTTTTTTAGCAGTAGCTCACAGAGTAGCATTAGCACTAGCACCATCTTGCGCAACGTGTTCAACAAGTTTTCAACGATTATTAGCTGAGATCACTTTGATTGCGATTGCTAATCCGATTCGAGTTGTGGATATGCTAACATTAATTGGGCTGTGCTTCCTTGTTCGGGTTCGTGTTGTAATTGGTTTTTTTTTCCTTGCCCGTCGCCCGTGAACACGATGCTTTGAAACTTTCCATTTGACTAGGCCCGAACTAGAAGGACGATTTCTTTTAGCGTAATCTGCTCTGCATATCGTTATTGAAACGTGAATCGGAACAAATAATCGACGTAATATTTTATTGTTATTGTCGTGTAAATTGAATGGTCGGTGCTGTTTTATTGATGTAACTGATCTTTTTTGGTAACAGTCAAACCTGCACACGGCGGTCCTGCTAAATTGCTAAAGTTAGCTGACTTTTAGCCTCGCCGTCTCTCAACCAAAATCATTACAAAGCGGGGTCACCAGGCAAGGCTTTTAACCCCAAACCTACCAGTAATCATTTGAAGCCTTCCTATTTAAATTGGCCTTTCGGTAACTGTATTCCTAGATTATATTTCAACATTTTAACGGATGGTGCGCGGGGGTTGTGGTAGGATTAATTTGAAGGATTAAGCCCGGGTCATAGATTTTAACCGCCAGTGTTTTTCTTTTTTTATGTGCTCCTTTTGGGCCTCAAGCCTCTTCCCAAAGCGGATTTATAGCCATAAATATAACCAGGGGTGTCCAAAGCCTCGCCCTCTGTACTTCAGGCGAAGAACAGGTACGTGTTTAAAACAAGGACAGTGGCAAACGTATTACAGATGCAAGTTTTGTACATAATTAAAACTACAGTCTGTAAAGGGTACCTAAGTGGAATACAAGAGTATACCTTGGTTTACTAACTTAATTGGTTCCCAGACAGTGTGGAAGGCGAAAAGTGTGAATCCCAAAAAATTATTTCCCATAGAAAACCATTAAAATGAGAATGAGTTCCCACGTCCCCATAAAACATACTTTTCTACTTTCTAATTTTCTAAGCCTTAGAACTACACAAAATATACCTTGTTTTATGTATCATAAATGCGCTATGGTATTATAATTAAAGACTCATTCACTACCCCCCATGTGTATTTTATGATGCCAAATTAATAAATGCATTTGCACAGGATGGAGTGGCAGCCAGATGAGCAGGGGCTCCAGCAGGTCCTCCAGTTACTAAAGGACTCTCAATCACCAGACACAGTAACACAAAGAGCCGTCCAACAAGTATCCTGACTTTGTCATGACTCTCGAAGAAAAAAAATCTCACTGTTTAGGGTAGGGGGGAGTATTTGTTCGATTAATGCCACTACATACTGGTTGTTTGTATGTTGGACAATCTGTATGATGGTGATGGACATCTCTGTTTGGATTAGGGGTCGGGAACCTATGGCTCTTGATGATTGCATACGGCTCGCCGATAAACCTAAATACATATTCTAGCTTTTTTTATATGTATTTTCTGTTCGGGCTGCAGTTGGCGGAAAGCGCAATTTTGATTGGATGATACTGGCCGTCAGTTGAAATTGGTAAACGACCCTTTAAATGAGCCCGACGAGTAAAAATAAAGTTCACTTCAGCTTGAATGCACCGGAGGATTCGCCTTTGTGGAGAGAAAATGTTCTGATTCTAATGTGCAATGAAACACAATACCTTCGATTTTAACGAGCCCCATGTTCACGTTAGCATCAATATACTTCTGTGAGAAGTACAGTTAATTCGATATATTCGTTATATCGATATTCTCAGGAGTCGGAAAAATATCGATATAACCGGACTATCAATATATCCGATCCTGCGGGCATGTAATTTTCTCCTTGAGTTCATAGAAATAGTATCGTAATAAGCAGTACTATCGATATAACCAGACTTTACTGTATGTTGCTTATCAAGTGTGGAAGCTAATGAGCTGTGTGCAGGCTAGCTAGCAGTAACTTCGCGTATGGACCCGGCAAGTTGATTTTCATTCCGATCGTTTGGCTGGATTTTTACCAATCATGTGGAACGGAAAACCATTCGTGTTAACGCTGAGTACTATCACAAAGTTATTTTGGATTGGATTGGATTTGCCTTTATTAGTCTTGCCTTTATTTTTATTTTAAATAAAACATTGACATTTTGTTGAAAAGTGGCCGTGTGTGTGTGTGTGTGCTCGCATCTTGTGGCTCTCACTGAAAAACATTTCTAAATATTTTACTTTTATCAAAAAGATTCCCGACTCATGGTTTGGATCGTGTCATTTTATAATGATCAAATATTTTTATGCGATGTTGGTCATGATGGCATTATCTTTAACTACTCCTAAAGAAACTTGAACAACTGAACCAATTTCCCGACTTCAACAACTATCTCATATTTGTCCTCACGAGACTTAAAACTGAAGGTAAGCAAGTCAAGAGATGACATTTTTTTGATATTCTGATAAACTCATTAATCAAATAGTTTAAATCTATAACCCCTACGTCTTACTTTACAGATGAGCCGACTCGCTCTCTCAGCGGTCTGATTTTGAAAAACAACGTCAAGGCCCATTACCAGAACTTCCCGCCAACCGTGGCCGATTTCATCAAGAAGGAATGTGTCAACAACATCGGCGACCCCTCACCCCTCATCCGTGCCACCATCGGTGAGTGTCGATAACCCTCAATTAATCACGCTATTTGCCGTTTGAAGTTTTTGGAGGTGATGCATATTCATTAATCATCTGACTGCCAGTGAAGGTTTTTGTACTCATACTGTCTGATCCAGAAATGTCGCCAACCCACCACCAATGCACTCACCCGTCCGTCTCTCATTAAAGTCTTATTCTATGTCTCGTAGGCATCCTGATAACGACTATTTCCTCCAAGGGAGAGCTGCAGGCATGGCCGGAGCTCCTGCCTCAGCTCTGCAACTTGCTCAACTCGGAGGACTACAATACATGCGAGGTACATCGCATTCTTACTTGACCTTATTATTCACTGCCAGACGATGTGCATGAATGTGTCCACTCCGGTGCCAGGGCTTTTGTCATTGTCACCCGAATATTGAGTTTTAGGACCACATAAAGATTCAACGTAGCAGCATAAGAAACCTTAGACTCTCTCTTTCATCAGGAAAAGAGTTAATTCTTAAATGATATGGGTCTGGACTTATATGTGCTTGAAATGAGGGCGTCTGTCAAAAACACACAGTCATACATACATATTGGTTTATATAGCGCTTTAACAGCTGATGCTGGAACAAAGCGCTAACATGGGAAAGAAAGAAGTGCTGCCCCCTTGTGGAAGGAATAAAACACTGCCAAAGGCCATGGCCAGCGCGGTATCATCACCCAAGCATTAATAAACAAAACCGGAAAAAAATCGGGAATAGCGCTCTCCGCCATATTTTCAATTCCTGAATGCATTCATGATTGGCAGTGAATGAGTTAAAATGAATCTCAAAACTACAACAGCGGCTCAATGTTTGTTTCAATTATGAACCTGAACAGGTGAGCCCGTTCTCAAGTCTCCCTTTTTTAATCTACGGGTAATATTTAAATCACTATCTCGTTAGCTGGCTGGCTGTCTATTGGCTATCTAGCTAGCTTTCTATCTATTTTGAGTTATTCCGGGTTGAGTGAACGCTGGCGCGTGTGGCTGCCGCTGCTCACCCACAGACAAACTGATCCAGTGACTGTAAAGTGACCTTGAGAGTTTTGAAAGGCGCTTAACCCTCATTATGTTGAAGAAAAAAACCCACATTATTTATCATACGCGTTCTCACATTAATTATGTTGCGGGTCATTTTTACCCGTATGTAAAAATCTACACAAAACTGTTAAATAGGTGACTTCAGCAATAACCTGTTTGTGAGATGTTATAAACATACTTGAAAAGAGACGCAACATATTTTATATCCCATTGGGATATTTTAGAACTGTTTTGAAGAAAGAAAAAGGAAAGCTAATCCAGCGTTGCAGTCAACACACAAATGGCAATGGGTCAAAATGACCCCTTAACATAAGACAAGGGTTAATTCAATATATTTTTTTGCTGCTATGCCATCTTATTTTCTCACGCAACTTCATTCTCTCCTCTGTCTCTGTGTATGTTTGCGTTTGATTTGACAGTCTCTCTGTGTGTGTCCGTGTCTCAGGGCTCGTTTGGAGCATTGCAGAAGATCTGCGAGGACTCGTCGGAACTGCTGGACAGCGACGCTTTGAACAGACCGCTCGATATCATGATACCCAAATTCCTTCAGTTCTTCAAACACTGCAATCCTAAAATTAGGTACTTACATAACAGGAAGGGTATTTACTCTTATTTACTGACCTCTTCCTGTTAAGGAGTTTACCAAGTCCTAAATTAGTCCAAGGCCAGGAAATCTGGCCTCGGACATGAAGAGGACAGTTTAACAGGCACTGTCTGTTCACCTCAGATTGACCCCATGTTTTCTGTGCTTCCATTGTGGGCCTTATGTTCGACGGCCAACTAACCATAAAACTTTAAAATATGATAACTTGAGCGCATTTTACAAAGATTCCACCGCATATAGCTATATTTTACGTTTTAAGACTAGCGCTAAATATTCAGGAAGTCTTGTCTTGATGCCCTACGTGACGTCACGGAGGGAACGCCCCTGACGGAGAAAGCAATGCATTCTGGGTACTTTGTTTGGTCTGAAAACTTCGTGTTGATCCGTGTTGATGGCGAAATTAGGAGGGGACCACATAAATAACGCGATGGTGAATCGTGTGTTGCACCAAGACGACTATTTGATACGAGTTGACACAAATTCCCAGCAGACAAATCAGCCATTTCCAACACAGCTTGTGCGCCATCTTGTGTATTTTCTGGGACGCTACATTGGAGTCCAGGCGGCTCGAATTGATCCGGAAGGACTTCTTTAATCGATTGCAAACATTTATGCTTTCCTCTTCAGAACTATTTGAATCATATTCATAACTGGATGAGTAACAAGAAAGCGTCTTCTCCCAATCTGAACTCTCTGAAGCCATTGTTTTGATTCTGGAGCAAGGCAGTGTGTGACCAATAGTGACGTCACAAACTAGGGGGCGAGAGTTTCTGAATCTGCCCAGTTTTCAAGCTCATTTTGTGCTAGTTTTGGTACACTAATTCATTTTTTTATTGGTGTTTTGCATTTGACTAAAAATATCAGCCTGTGTGTTTTGGGCATTTTAGATGCTATAAAACGTTTTTCTGATGTCAGTTAGGAAACAAAAAAATGGCGTCCGTTGTCATTTAACTTGTGTGGTCCATGCAGGTCCCATGCCATAGCCTGTGTGAACCAGTTCATCATTGGCAGAGCACAGGCCCTAATGAACAACATTGACACCTTCATAGAGGTTGGCGTTTTTCCCTCTAAAGGAAATCCGAGCTAGTTTTTACTTGATGTTGGTTTTCTAAAATGTACTGTCGCCTTTTTTTAGAGCCTCTTTGTGCTGGCAGCAGATGAGGACTCCGAAGTCAGAAAGAATGTTTGCCGAGCTCTGGTTATGCTTCTGGAGGTCCGCATCGATCGTCTTATCCCTCACATGCACAGCATCATCCAGGTAAAGGGAATCACAGCTCGTTTGAAAAATGATAGACGCTCCTCAACTTAGGAACATTCGAGTTGCGGTCCCGATCCGCTGAGCTTGCTTCCGATTGGCCGATTCCCTATTGCCAGTTGACACCCCAGGAGGACACGATGCATAACAAAAAATAATGGCTGCTGGCACTTAATTACTGAATTACGTGCCAGCAGGCTTACTGAAGACCCAAGGATATATGTCGTCGTACTACAGTCGGTGTGAATTTATTTTACGACTGTTAGAACATCTGTGTTTTATACGTCCTTGTTCAGTGTTTGACTTCAACATACATTCCATACAAAATAATAATGGTCATAATACATTATATTTTAAGCGCCTTTCAAAGCTTTCAAGGACACTTTACAGTCACAGACAAGCACAAGTACTATAATAAATAAAATACAACCACAATAATGGCACTGAAGCAACTTACAAACAAATTCAACTTACGAACGACCGCTCGCAACGTATCTCGTTCGTCAGGTGGGGAGCGTCTGTCGTTTTGGACTATCTTAATTTTTCCACCTTCAACGCTGAACGCTTTCTATTTCAACTGGATATGATGACAAACCCAGCTCATTGATTCACAATGATACCTTAAGTTCCTAAAGTTCTGATCCAGAATTGCTGCATCTCTGCGCGCAGAACCGTGTTAAAAATGCACATTCAGTCTCCCAACATGTTTTTGTAAATCCTCCCGTAGTACATACTGCAGCGGACACAAGACCCAGATGAAAATGTCGCTCTGGAAGCCTGCGAATTTTGGTTGACTCTGGCAGAGCAGCCCATCTGCAAGGATATGCTGTCAGGACACCTGGTGCAGTGAGTAGCAAACAGTTATTGTAACGTTCTCCTTTTGTCAAAAAAAAGACTATTTTTATAACAATTTTTTTCTCTCCCCACTTCATCTTCCTAAAAAAGACTGATCCCTATCTTGGTCAATGGGATGAAGTATTCAGAGATCGATATCATACTATTGAAGGTGAGTCATTTTCTAATGTAAATTGTTGTAGCAGCCGACATAATTAAACCCAAAGTATGATTAGGATGATGTCTCAATTGCACATATGCTCTGACCAAGGGGGATGTGGAGGAAGACGAGGCTGTACCGGACAGCGACCAGGACATCAAGCCACGTTTCCACAAGTCTCGTACAGTCACCTTGCAACATGAAGGTTTAGAGGCCGGGGACAGTGAGGACATTGAAGACGACGACGATGATGACGACGACGCGCTGTCTGACTGGAATTTGAGTGAGTGGCAGTACATTTTTCTTTCTTCTCTTTCTTTTTTTTTTTCCATCTCAAACTGCTTTGAATCACAAAGGGTATGAGAGGAAAAGTGGCTCTGATTGCATGACTGTCCATGGTTTAGATTGGATTACGATAGATAAACCTTGACACTCAACCGATTTCGATCCACAGGAAAGTGTTCGGCGGCAGCGCTGGACGTACTTGCCAACGTGTTTCGCGATGAGCTGCTGCCCCACCTGCTGCCACTCCTGAAAGCTTTGCTCTTCCATTCCGACTGGGTCGTCAAGGAATCCGGCATCCTCGTACTAGGCGCCATTGCCGAAGGTAAAACCAGTGTCTGAAATAACGTTTGCCCGGACTCCCGGGGCGTGCAACTTTTACGTCGGGCAAGATTTATTTTTTTTAATCAAACGTTTGCTTTACTCAAGAAAGCAAATGTTTGAACGAAGATTTCGAAATCTGAATAAATTATTCTGATTTCGAAATGTTTGTTTGGTTTGTTTGGCAATTTGCATACGCGCCACGGCAGCCAATCAGAAGCCCTCTTCGTGCTTCCGGACTTTCCCGAGCGTTCTCAGGTCATGCATTTGCATCTCATTTTCCGAAGTAGCCCCAGAAGAAAGATTCAAAATAAGCTAACAAAACATAAAAGTACATTATCCTGTGACTGTACAGTCTCTTTGAAAGTTTTGAAAGGTGCTTAGAAATGAACGTATTATTATTAAAAGCATTGTGGAAAGAGGAGTTTACGTGGCTTGTGTGGCAAACCGTGTAAACGACAATTGGAGCAAAATTAGCAGCAAGGGATATTTACCATAAATTAAGCAAGGGAGCATTTGTTGTAGGTACACCCTTAAAAAAATCCTAAATACAGTAAAGTCTCGTTATATCGATATTCAAGGGAGTCCGAAAAAATATCGATATAACCGAGACTATCGATATATCCGACCCTGTTTGCATGTAATTTTCTCCGTGCGTGCATAGAAATAGTATCGATATAACCGGGACTATCGATATATCCGATATCGATATAACGAGACTTTACTGTACCTTACAACAATAAGATTTTTTTTTTTTTTTGCGATTAGTTGTCTTAATTGTGTTTCCAGTTGTGAAAAAACGGGGCAGGCAACTTTATGGCCGGGCAGGCAATTTTTCAGTGTTGTCTACCCTGCTGTCCGGTAACTTTTTATCATGAGTTTCAGACACTACTAAAACCCGACGATCTTCCATTGCCGCCGATCTTCAAATCCGTGAAACTTAACGATGTTGTTTGTGCCCCAGGCTGCATGCAGGGTATGGTTCCCTACCTGCCGGAGCTCATCCCCCACCTTATCCAGTGTCTCTGCGACAAGAAGGCCCTGGTGCGCTCCATCGCCTGCTGGACCCTGAGCCGTTACGCACATTGGGTTGTCTCCCAGCCCCCCGATTCCTACCTCAAGCCCCTCATGACCGAGCTTCTGAATTGCATCCTGGATACAAACAAGAGGGTTCAAGAAGCTGCCTGCAGGTCAGCACCCCCCGCCCCCCTTTAGGGTCTTTTCCTCAAGTGGAAACGATGACTCTCCCAGCTCATTGAATAACAATGATACATGTTGTTCCCATATTTTGTTCTGATCCACGTCTTTTTTTTTTTATCAAATCATTTGTTGACTGGTAGTCATTTATTTATGTGGCATAGAATAGATTAGTCATGTTGTTGTTGTTGTTGTCCTCCTCCATCTTTGTTTTCACCATAGCGCATTTGCCACCTTAGAAGAGGAGGCATGCACAGAGCTTGTCCCATATTTAAGCTTCATTTTGGACACGCTGGTTCTCGCCTTTGGAAAGTACCAGCACAAGAATCTCCTGATCCTCTACGATGCCATCGGAACGCTTGCCGACTCGGTGGGCCATCATCTTAATCAGCCTGTAAGTACTTTATCACTCTTTTTTTTGTTTCGGACCTCCAGACACTCCCCAAAATACGAACATTCGAGTTCCGAAAAGCGTTACATACGAACATTTTTACGGGTACGTCGAAAAATGTTCAGACAGAGATGCTGTGGGTTAGATTTTGTATCGCGTGCCTTTTTCCTGGCTGTGCTCGCTTGCGATAGGCTGCGTACCAGCACAAATTGAGTTAGCTGACGGAAGCTTTTCGGATGAGGAGCGAAACATCTGACATCTTCAAAGAGGTACAGATAACGGCTGAAGAAACAGAGTTCAGGCCTCGATCTGCCGAGCTCGCTGACGATTGGCTGCGTAGAGTATGTGGGCGGGGACGAAATCCAGCTTACCAGTTAACGCTGCAGGAGGACGCGATGCATAACCAAAAGTAATGACTGCTGCCACGTAATTCAGCAATTGCGTGCCGTAATGGCTTACTGAAGACCCGAGGATATATGTTGTCATACTACAGTAGGTGAGATTTTATTTTACAACTGTTAGAGTGTCTGTGTTTTACGTCACTCGTTTGTAACGTGGGGAGCGTCTGGATTAACCTTGGACATACTTGTATCAGACCTAAACATACATTGCATTCAAAGTATAGCGCTGAAGCAACTTACGACCCAATTCAACTTACGAACGACCGCTCGGAACATCTCGTTCGTAAAGTGGGGGAGCGTTTGTCTATAATCCAGCTGATATTTTCATTTGGGTGCTTTGCGCTTGTGTTTTCTTAGGAATATATTCAAAAGCTGATGCCCCCTCTTATTTCCAAGTGGAATGAGCTCAAGGACGAGGACAAAGATCTTTTTCCTCTTTTGGAGGTAACTTTTAAGACAAATAAATTGCCATTTTTGATTTTAGGGTTGGCCATGAAATGTTTCTACTGCAGTGTCTCCTGTAAAAAAAAACAAAACGATCCAGTAACGTGTCACTCTTTGCCTCCCAGTGTTTGTCTTCAGTCGCCACTGCACTGCAGAGTGGCTTTCTGCCCTACTGTGAACCTGTCTACCAACGCTGTGTAACTCTTGTCCAGAAGACTTTAGCTCAGGCTATGGTGAGGAAGTCATATATCTCCCATTTTGTGTGTACTTCTTAATCGCAATCTTTTCCAATACTGAATCGCAACCTTTTCAGATGTACAACCAGCATCCGGACCAGTACGAGGCTCCTGATAAAGATTTCATGATCGTGGCCCTCGATTTGCTCAGTGGCCTGGCTGAGGGTTTGGGAAGTCACGTGGAGCAACTGGTCGCCCGGTCCAATATCATGACGCTGCTTTTCCAGTGCATGCAGGTCCGGGCAAGTGTTTGCTTCTTTTGTGTTGGCTGTTTGGCTAAGAGATGCTCCAATTGGATTCGCAGCGCTTTTAAAAAGGGGGATCTGATAAAGATGTGCGGATGTGTTACAGGATACGATGCCGGAAGTGAGGCAAAGCTCCTTTGCTCTTTTGGGGGATTTAACAAAGGTCTGCTTCTTGCATGTTAAGCCTTGCATCGGTGAGTTTTTTTTTTTTTGTCAGAATGAATGACCCCCGCCCTCGTCTATCTGTATGTGTATTCAAACAAATTTTTGTGGGTATTTTTTTTTCCAGCTGAGTTTATGCCCATCCTCGGCCTGAATCTGAACCCGGAGTTTATTTCGGTGTGTAACAACGCCACCTGGGCCATTGGAGAAATTGCCATCCAAATGGGTGAGTAGATAAGCAACAAGTTGACCCAACCCCATGTTTGCCTCCCTGCGTACTGCATACAATATCTGAACATGATGAAAATCCCAGCTCATTGACGAACAAATGAAACATTCTGTTCCTAAATTTTCTGATTCAGATATTGCAATGCGATTAGCGCTGAGATCACCTCTGAAGTATCAGCCTTTGGAAGTCAACTTGAACCACTTGCGCATATGCGCAACTTATACCCACTTGGTTACTCATTGATCACTGTGTCCTCTGCTCATTAGTTTGACCAACTCCATGATTAAATTCCCTCGCACAAATTTGTACAGAGGCAAGTTAAGGATTGTTCATGTGGCGTATGTCGTTTCTTAGGTGCAGAAATGCAACTTTACGTTGGAGTGGTTTTGCCACAGCTGGTGGAGATCATCAATAGACCCAACACACCAAAGACCTTGTTGGAAAACACGGGTATGCGCATTAATCGTTAACTACCTCAAACGATTTGTATTTCTTTATTTTAAAAGCAATGTTTTTCTGAATTCTGAATTTTTTTGTACTTCATGTGCAGCCATTACAATAGGCAGACTGGGTTATGTCTGTCCTCAGGAAGTGGCGCCACAGCTTCAACATTTTATTAGGCCATGGTGAGTCACGATCACAAATTGTTTCCGTTTCATGAAATATTCAGTGTTGTGTGTTGACTCATTCCAAATTGGAATTCAGATCTACTCAAGCGCACCTCCTCGTGCCAAAAACAAACTGCAATATCAGCCACTTATTTCCAATTATAAGGTTAAGGGCTTTTTTTTTCTCTTTTTGTATTTTTGTGCATAATGCAGGGATGCGGAGCGTAGTGACAATTCATTGCAGCAAACTGCTGTTCACGATTCGAATTTAGTGGATAATGGGAATGATTTCAGAGCATATTGGAAATCTTCAAAGCAAAAAGAAGTTTAAGTAGACACTCTTAAGAAATATTGTGCTAAATCTGTTCTCTTTCTCTTCTCTGTAAAACAGTCGAGGATCAAAATAGCACAGGGTTGATTGTGTAGTATAACTAAATAAAATAGAAAATGTTTATTTTATGTAGGAATAAATTATTTGACTTGAATTAAAATTGTTGATACAGTAAAGTCTCGTTATATCGATATGACGATAGTGATATTACTAACCTATGCACGCATGGAGTACATGCAAACATCGGATATATCGATAATATCGATATTTTTCGGACTCCCTTGAATATCGATATAACGAGACTTTACTGTATATTAAAAAATAGTTTTTAGTCAAATGGGTTTATTTCCATCAGTTTTGTATACTTCGGCAATATAGTTAAATCGGGCCCCATCAATTTTAGAATTTGGCCCCTTTTTCAGGCACAATGGGGGACCCCTTTTTTAAATTCCCAAATGCATCCCTGCATAATGTACATGCACGGCAAACAGACGGAAATTATAGCGATAATTGTACAGTATATAGTTTCAGTTCCCTCCTATTTTAACCAGTTGTCTTCCACAACCATGTCTTTCATGTGCAATGATTTTGAAATCCCCTCCTGTCATAATTAATGTGATTTATATTTGTTTTCCCAGGTGCACGTCGCTTAGGAATATCAGAGATAACGAAGAGAAGGATTCGGCTTTCCGTGGTATCTGTGTGATGATTGGGGTGAATCCAGCCGGTGTTGTGCAGGTGAGCTGATTCGATCCCCATTTCAGTGGTGTAAAACTTTCCTAGATTAACCTCACCAACTATTTCCTGTTCAGGACTTCATTTTCTTTTGTGATGCGGTGGCATCCTGGGTCAACCCAAAAGATGACCTGAGGGATATGTTTTATAAGGTACGCGACATTGTTTATTTCAATACAGTGATACCTCGGTTTACGAACCCCTTGGCTTATGAACTTTTCGGTTTACGAACGTTAAAGTTATGAAGATTTTACCTTGGCATACAAACTATTTTTTGGGATACACACGGAGCTGCCACAATGAGTGATGCGTCGTTCGCGAACGAGTCCGTTCTCCTAACAAGAAAATGGCAGCCGGCTTGTTTTGGTCCTCTATTCCCCGCCCCCAGTCTTCTGTTAAAGCCACGTGATTGATCAAGAACGCAGCAGTGAGGGGAGGGGTTAAACATTAAAGAGACAGGCAGACGACAGAGAGAGAGTGAGAAAATGGATAGAAAACAGTGAAATTTTGACTCGTTTCAACTTTGATAGTTCAAAGGCTGAGTATAGACTGCAAGGTTAAAACTCCCATCAATCAGGCTCCACAAATAACCCGCACAAGCCATCTATACACCTAATACAGAAATCTATCAACCCAGCTAAACAGAACACAATTGATGAGGAACAAGGTAAAATCAGAAAAAAAGGCTACGTTCCTCAAGTGTTTAATGCTGATGAAACCGGCCTCTCCATTCCAACAAGCCATTAATGACCACCACGAAGGTAAATAAAACGACTTTGTTATACAGTATAGTGTATTTCTTTAATTATAATACCGTAGCACATTTATTATACGTAAAATAAGGTATATTTTGTGTAGTTTTAAGGCTTAGAAAGTATAAAATTATGTTTTATGGGGACCTGGGAACGGATTATTCTCATTTTAATGGTTTCCTATGGGAAATTAATTTTGGGGATACACACTTTTCACCTTCCACACTCTGTCTGGGGACCAATTAAGTTCGTAAGCCAGGGTATCACTGTATTTCCAAGTGTCTCAGGTTGGCTCGTCGTGCTGTGATGATCACTTCTAAGACATTCGAAATCTGACACACTGTGCGGATGACTTTATAATCTGACAAGTTGCGGTAAAGCTAACCGGGAAAAAAAGTCTTACAATTTGAGCTCGTCGTTGATAAGGAAGTCCAAACTTTGACCTTCTTCTTGAAATTTTGTCTTAGATCCTGCATGGCTTCAAAGACCAGGTCGGTCAAGAGAACTGGCAGCAGTTTTCCGAGCAGTTCCCTCCCTTGTTGAAGGAGCGTCTGTCGGCGTGCTACGGCGTCTAACAAGTCCACACTGGATGCTGAACTGTTTGGTATGTTTGCCAAAATTGTTTCCCCTTTGCACTGTCTAAACGTTACCTTTCTGGAGATGATGACAAACCCAGCTCATTGAAAAAAGAAAAATGAAACATTTTGTTCCATGATTTCTGATCCAGAAATGTTATGACGTCACGTTGTAGGTGCACCCTGAACCAATGGCAGTTTTTTTTCGATGAGAAGGGTTCTTCAGCCGTCATCTGTACTTTGAAGGTGTCGGACGTTTTGCTTCTTATCCAAGAGGCTTCAAGCGTCAGCGAACTAAAATCTTTTGCTGGTAGTTTTGGCCATATATACATATACAGTAAAGTCTCGTTATATCGATATCGGATATATCGATAGTCCCGGTTATATCGATACTATTTCTATGCACGCACGGAGAAAATTACATGCAAACAGGGTCGGGTATATCGATAGTCCCGGTTATATCGATATTTTTTCGGACTCCCTTGAATATCGATATAACGAGACTTTACTGTATATATTAATCCCTACTGTCCAGTATGGGGTCTACGACTGGCCTGATTGCCCCATTTGATCTGCTATCACCTCATCAGCATAACTAAGCCTATGTTGCCTAAGAAGTCATTTGTAGGAACGATCCAAATTGAACCTCACCCCACCATGGCGATTTAGTGAAGGGTTTTGCTTTTTTATGAAAATAGCTTGTTTTACTCCCCTTTCAAACCATCGATTTTCTTTCGCTAAGATTTTAACCTCATTGTGAGGTTAAAATCTGAGCGAATGGTGGCTATCAGGCCAGTCGTAGACCCCACACTCAGGCAAGACAATAGAAGTAATCCGTCAGGACTATAGAAGTAATCATTGTAGCTGCAGGGAGTAGTCCTCTGCTCCCCCCAACCTGAGAGCAGGGACCAATCATAGCAGAGTCTGGCACCGCCCCGTCTGGATAGTAGGGATATATATAGGTCTAAAATTACCAGCAAAAATTGTTAGTTCGCTGATGAAGCCTCTTGGATAAGAAGGGAAACGTCCGACACCTTCAATGAAGTACAGATGACGGCTGAAGAACCCTTCTCATCGATGGACCACTCCTGTTACGACTGAGAGCTTACACAGACCAATGGCAGTTTTGCAGCCGTTTCAAATTCTTCAGTGCATTTTTCTTTCTTCCTTTTATCTCTTCTCCAGGTTAACTTAGGGAGGGGTTACCAGGGGGGACTCATTGCGCTGCCCAGCATAGCAGGGAAGGGACGATCTGGAGACAACGTGACGGGCCTTCACATGGCAGAGGGGTCCCCTCTTCCACCTTTTCTTGTGCCCTGTGTCTCTGTGAGGGAGGGAGGGTGGGTGGGAGGAGGGAGGGTAAACTTAGGGATATACACATACCTCTTGGATTTCACACCTCGCAACAAAATCCAACATGCTCAAAACTGACTTTCACCAATAGCACCACAGGGATTCAAAGTTGGTTGGTGGTAAAATAAAAAAGGGGGTGGGGCCCACTTGGAACCCACTGCCCCGCCTCCTTAACTCATTCACTGCTAGGTCATGTGCACAAATGTGTTCACTTTAGTGACAGGGTTTGTCTTTTTTTTTTTTTTTTTGCTCAAATTCCAGGACCCGCAGAATATTGAGTTTTAGGACTACATCTTCTTTCATCAGAAAAAAAAAGTTAATTCCTGAGCGATATGGGTCTGGAGTTATCTGAGCTTGAAGTGGGGGTAGCTGTACACAAGACAAATGCTGCCTCCTCGTGGGATGGAAAAACATTGCCAGGAGGTCTGACCGGAACTTGATCAAGAAAACCCGAACAAAATCGGGAATGGCGCTCCACGTCATGCGTTTCAATTCCCGAATAAATTCGGGAATGGCAGTGAATGAGTTAATTATATCAGAATACCATTGATGGGGGGGGGGGGGTCTTCTAGGTACACTAAAACGGAATTATCAGAACCAGCATAGGGTGCCATACTCCCAAATCTCTCGCTGCACAGTACATTGACGCGCATACATCAGTGTGTTAAAACGGGCTAGCGCCATTTTACTATTACGAGTCACCTCTCGCTTTTGCCAGAGGCTAAACAAAACATGCTTTTATGTAATAATGCAGGAAACGTGCATCAGTATATTTGCACCTTTTTACGGGAATATATTGCCGAAACCCTTCAATGTGCATATACTAGGGTCTTTCCTTCCTGTCATCTGTACATTTTATGCTGAGTTACCATCTGATTTGGTCTATCGTGGTGCATGTTGAATTAATATCATCAATAATTGGGATGCTGCCATTATTGTGTAGCCAATCACGCCCCTTCCCTCCATTACGTTGGTCGGCATCCTTGATTGTTGAAAGGTTGCGTCGATTAACCAATAATGGGGTTAAATGGGAAACGTATAAAGCTGAAATACTGTTTGTTGGCATGTTACAGATCCCATCTGCTGCTTCTTAATTTCTCAAGAACTTTCAAAACGGGACATAATGAGAGCTAAGCCGTCAAGAATAACTAGGTTCGTACTGATATAAATGCACTTTTTTTGTTTCTTTTCTAAGAATGATAGAATTTTAAAGTATGTATTGTTTTTTTTTTTTTTTTTGAGGGGGATATTTCAGATAAGGGATTATAGGACTGTCTGGATTGTTAGTCATTTTAATAATGATGACAATTTTAGGTAATACAAAAGGCCTCTTAACATAGTAAGAATTTAGCTTGTCCTAAAATAATGATTGAAGAAGAGAGACTTTCAGTATTTTACATCCCAGTGCAGCTCTTTAACCTTGCGCTTTTCTTTTTGTGCCCCCCTCCCCCCTTAAAGGACAACCGACACCATTTTTTTGTTTCCTAACTGACATCAGAAAAACGTTTTATAGCATCTAAAATACCCCAAACACACAGGCTGATATTTTACTCAAATGCAAAACACCAATAAAAATGACTTAAAGTGTCCCAAAACTACTTAAAAATGACCCCGAGTTTCACAAGGTCCCGCCCCCTCGTTCGTGATGTCACGCTACGACGGCCTGCCTTGCTCTAAAATCAAAACAAGGGCTTCAGATTCGTAGAGTTATGAATATGATTCAAATAGTTCTGAAGAGGAAAGCATAGATGTTTGCAATCGATTAAAGAAGTCCTTCCGGATCAATTCGAGCCGCTAGGACTCCAATGTAGCGTCCCAAAAAATGCACATAATGGCGCCCAAGCTCCGTTGGAAATGGGCTGATTTGTCTGCTGGGAATTTGTGTCAACTAGTATCAAATAGTTTAGGTGTTTTCCTTCTAATTTCACCCTCAACACGATGTTTTCAGACCAACCAAAGTACCCAAAATGCATTCCTCTCTCAGTCAGGGGCGTTCCCTCCGTGACGTCACTTAGGGGATTGTCACCAACTCGAAAACAAGACTTCCGGAATATTCAGCGGCAGTCTTAAAACGTAAAATATAGCTATGTGCGGTGGAATCTTTGTAAAATACGCTCAGTCGAAGTCATTTGAAGCAATTTTACAAATTATGGACACAACTTGTCCGGAGGTGTCGGTTGTCCTTTAAGTTTTGAGGCAAATGGCAGTCATTCCAAGATGTCATAAACCTTGCATGCTTTCCCAATTAAGTGTTAGTCCTTTTTAGACATTTTTGTAATGTGTCCCTTATTTTTTTGGGGGGGGGGGGGTGTCTCGCTTAAGAGCTTTGTTGATGGCAATATAACGTTCCTGCTGGAGTAATGGGCTACTGTTCCAGCTTTTGATCCAATTTGTGATTCTTGACAGCATTACATGTTATTCCACCTGTTGGCACTGTGTATCTTGATGCCAGGAAATACACTGATCCCAATAGTTCTACCCGACGACACTGGATAGCTGGATTGAGGGATCTTTATCCAGTTTTGTCTTCTAGCCATTGTCCACAGTGGACAATTGTATTTGGAAGTGTGTATGTATGGCTTTTAGCCTATGGGTGTTCCGCTCTAAAGGTGTGTGTGTACGCGACTATTGCTTACATGTTTATTTTGCACCAGCCCGACCCTAAGGTTATGTGCCGGGTATAGTTGAGGAAGGGGTGAAAAAAAAAATGGGTGTTGGTTGCCCTTGCCAATAAATAACATTTGCCTGCCAGTTAAAATCAGATCAAGCTTCTGATGGGAGTGACCATGGTAAAGGAAAATGTAACTGCATCGACATTGTGTCCCAGAGTATTAGGTTAGCGTTATGAATTTATTTTGTTATTTTTTTTAAATCTAATGTTTTGGGTATGTATTTTTATAGCACGATTGCATTGGCTCATTTAAAGCTGCTAAAACACTCAAGAATGCTCACTGATGGCAATACTTGTTTGATAAGCGAGAATTGAGGCAAGAGGTGGTCTTTGCATATTGTGACACATGAAGTTATTTTTGTTTATTTTATTTTTTTTGTATTATTTTCATGCTTGTGATGTTTTATTTATTTCGTTTTTTGTGCTTTCTGCACAAATTTTTTTTGGACTTTAAAAGTTTTTTTCTTTTTATTCTTTTCGTTTAAAGAAGTATTCGTTTTATTATGGACCATTTAATTACATCAAATTTGATGTTGTGGTTGACTGAAGGAGTCTGGGCTTGGCGCATACCTTAGGGAAGACAAATCATAACTGATTAAATATGATATCAAGGCTGGCGAGTTTCACCTCTCTTTTTTTGTTAAACTGTGGTGCAGGTGGAATGTTTGCTGATGTACTCATTTTTAAATTTATCAAATGGGGAAAATAAAAGTTTTCTATGACACTGTGTTCCAAATTATTATGCACCTAACTTTAGTTGAGCATTTTCTCCCTGTCTTACATCACTAATATCAGTGTTTGAAATAGCGTCTGCCTGTGGCGTACAACTTTCAAAATGTCTTTCAAAAGGAAAAATAAAAAAGAAAATATTTTTTTTTCAAATCAAACGTTTGTTTGATTCAAAAAAGCAAAAGCTACAAGCCACATGGACTCTTCTTTCTAAGCGCCTTTCAAAACTCTCAAGTACACTTTACAGTCACATATAGTCCGAAGCACGAAACAGGCTTCTGATTGGCTGCCGTGCCGAATTTCCAAACGAACATTCGTTTGGCAATTTGCATACGCGGCCCGGAATCAGAATCAGAGGGACACCCTGACGAAGGCGGAAGTATACGCCGAAACATGTCAGGTAATTGAACACCTAAAATACACAAAGAAAATAATCTTTTAAATTAGATATCAAGTAGACAGGATGAACTTAATACAACTATAAAATAAGGTATATTTTGTGTAGTTTTAAGTCTTAGAAAATTATGGTTTATGGGGACGTGAGAACGGATTATTCCCATTTTAATTGTTTCCAATTGGAAATTATTTTTGGGATACACACTTCACCTTACTGTCTGAGAACCAATTAAGTTCGTAAGACAAGGTATCACTATTTCATAACTACGGGAAACCCCTCGGTCTGTGGACATAAATGAAAAACACCATGTGAAAACTAAATGTACAAATTCATGTTTGAAATGTTTTCGCTAAGACGCATACAAGTAGAAAAACATCCATAAGAGGCGATTCCGTTTGTTTTGGCAGTTTTTCTATGGCGCGCTTTGATTGCGTCACACGTATACTACCGGAAGTGCCGTTTTGAATTTGTACTTCGCCGACACTTACAAAACCGATTGCAGTCGGTACACTACGGTGTTATTTTTACATATAACTCGGGTGATTTACAGTTTTTCGTGTCACAAATAACCACGAGTTAATTAAGTAGTTTACATTTTATCGCGGTGAACAGGTGCCATTTGACATTTGTTATTTTCCGTTTTAGTTACATTTATCTTATGGGCTTACTTTTTAAGCAGTCTATTTTAGCGAAACGAATATCTATGTTTTTGTTTTAAAGCTAGCTTAAGATAGCACCGCCGTTCAAAATAATGCAAACACCAAAGGAGTTTAGCGTCGCTTTGAGGGACCTGTTTTAATACTGTTACGGAAATGGATGACGGAAGGATAAACAAATGGTCCACAGCCGGTATAGATGGCGAGCAGAGTGGAGCATCTCACGAGTTTGTGACAAGTCAAGTCTCGAGTGCAGAGATGCCAAGGTAAGAAAAACCATCATCAAAATGACCAACTGCACCGAAGTTTTGAAACATTTATTGAGACAAGACATGTATTTTACATTCAAAGAACACATCGTCCCCACACATGTGTGTATATATGCTCGAATTTGCTTGAAAAGTGCCTATTTAGCTCATCTGGCTGATCGTACCTATCCTCCCGTTTAGTAGAAGCACATGTAATTGTTCTACCACGCTGACATCGTGAAACAAATATACACTATTTGTAGAAAATAACTCGATTTTTCGGAATTAAAATCCCTCCAGTCCTCCTGATATTGACCCTTCTCCTGAAGCCAGTGGATTGTTGTCATTGCCGTGGGAGATGGTAACCCACATTGCCTCACATCTTCCTGCTCAGTGTGTCATCTCTGTGCTGCCGAAGGTGAGTCAGGAAAAACTCCACGTATCTATCGATTGCAGGGCACGTATAGATAAACAACCACAAAACTCATTAAAGAACCTCAGTTAAGAGTGGAATTGCATCATCCTTGCGCTTATTCACTATTATTATTTAAATAAAGCTATATTTTATGAAAAGGGCTCATGATTTTAACGAGTGAAGTAATAAATTAGCACCGAATCTAGCAACACTTACCTTTCCCATTGTGGGACTGTTAAAGGTTTCTGATTTGCCAATTCCATCCAATTCGAGATAATCATTACTTCCGGGTTGAGTGAACGCTGGCGCGTGTTTCTGCCGCTGCTCACCCGCAGAAAGAATATCCTGTGACTGTAAAGTGTCTTTGAGAGTTTTCAAAGGCGCTTATAAATGAAATGTATTACAGTGATACCTTGGCTTACGAACTTAATTGGTTCCCAGACAGAGTGTGTAAGGTGAAAAGTGTGTATCCCGAAAATTAATTTCCCATAGGAAACCATTAAAATGAGAATAATCCGTTCCCAGGTCCCCATAAAACATAATTTTATACTTTCTAAGCCTTAAAACTACACAAAATATACCTTATTTTGCGTATAATAAATGTGCTATGGTATTATAATTAAAGAAATACACTACTGTATAATAAAGTCGTTTTATTTACCTTTGTGGTGGTCATTTGATGACTTGATGGAATGGAGTGACCGGTTTCATCAGCATTAAACACTTGATGAGGAACATAGCCTTCTTCTTTTACCATCTTGAGGAATGATCCCTTGTAGGTGCTTTCTCTGCGATAATTTTACCTTGTTCCTCATCAATTGTGTTCTGTTTAGCTGGATTGATAGCTTTTTGCATCAAGTGTACATATGGATTCTGGAGTATATTTGACCAAAATCCCCATTTCCGTCTTATTTCAGGTCTGTCATGCTCTGCGCAATGTCGGGAAGGACACCACTGCCTGGCAGTTACGTGCACGCAGACTCATCGGGTCAAAAGCTAGCTTTCCAGTGAGGCCAAGAGAAGACTTTGACTGGCCTTTGGCTTGCTTGGAAATTGAGAAGCTGATCACCTACTGGGCCAACATAGCACAAGATGGGACCAAGGAGCACCAAAATAACGCTGACTGTGAAGGGAACTTGCCAAATCCTGCAGAAGTAGAGGGAGGAGCATACGATGTTGAGGAAGGGGTTGTATTTGAAGAAGCTGAAGTGGTAGATGAGGACCAACTGGATCATTTGAGGGGAGTCATGGAAGACGGGTTGGAAGATGGGCACCACCCAGTTGGATTTGAGGCTCAAGACCACAATCCAGATCCTCAACATTTGGCTCACCTCGGCTTTGCTGGTTCTGGAGGACATGTCGAAAAACGGCCTCAACCCCCCAGCAGGCTTTGTCCACCACCAGCGTTAGAATGCATCACTCTCCATTCCGGTCACATTGCCGAAGTCAACTCCGTCCTCTTGGTCGGCGGCGACGGCGCTGTTTGTGCCACAGGATCCCGAGATCGCGATGTTAAACTTTGGAATCTACAAGCTGAATCCGGCAATATGTTAATGCACACGTTGGTAGGCACCGGTCAGTTCAATACCCATCAAGGTTGGGTTTGGTGTTTAGCATCCCAGGGATCCCTTCTGGCTTCCGGGGGATTTGATAGAACGGTGCGGTTGTGGGACCTCCACGCCTGCGGGACGGAGAGGGGAGTGATCAGGACCGAAGCTGCCGTCATTTGCTTGTCCTGTCTACCTGATGTGTTGCTTGCTGGTACTTTCAATGAGAAGGTCCAAATGTATGACCCAAGAGGTGAGATGCGTCCACAGTATACTATACACTCACGGACAATGGGATCTGAAGACTGTATAATAAAATAATAAATATACCATATTTTACGGTACGTCTGTGTAAGCTCTCAGTCGTACAGGAATGGTCCATCGATGAAAAGGTTTCTTTAGCCGTCATCTGTACTTGTTTGAAGGTGTCGGACGTTTCGCTTCTTATCCAAGAGGCTTCGTCAGCCAACTACAGTCTTTTACTGGTAGTTTCGGCCCTATATATATCACTACTGTCCAGACGTGGCGGTGCCAGACTCTGCTATGATTGATCCCACTTCAGAACAGTGGGTATGCTAGCGATTTGCTATCTAGCTGGCTACCTAGCTATCTATTTGCTTTATAGTAAGCTAGCTAGCCATCTATTAGTTATTTTTAGCTAGCTAATCTCACTGCCTATCTAGCTAGCTATCTAGCTGGCTACCTTGATACATATCTATTTGATGTCTATTTGCTATCTGGATACCTGACTAGCTATCTATATGCTATTTATAGGCTATCTGGCTATCTATTAGTTATCTATTAGCCAGCTAGCTAGATATCTATCTACAGTGGTGAGCCCGTTCTCAAGTCTCCTTTTTTTAATCTACAGGTAATATTTAAGTCACTATCTCGCTAGCTGGCTGGCTGTCTATTGGCTATCTAGCTAGCTTTCTATTTATTTGAGTTACTTCCGGGTTGAGTGAACGCTGGCGCGTGTGGCTGCCGCTGCTCACCCACAGAAAAACTGATCCTGTGACTGTAAAGTGACTTTGAGAATTTTAAAAGGCGCTTATAAATGAAATTTATTATTATTATTATTATTATTATTATTATTATTATTATTATTATTATTATTATTATTATTATTATGCTCTTTTATTATTTATCATTTTATTTATGGTTATATTGTTCTGGTGTTCATTGTTCTTTTAATTGTAAAGTGTCCTTGGGTGCTTTGAAGGCGCTTGTAAATTAAATGTATAATTATTATTATTATTATTATTATGATTATGATTATGTACCGATTCTCCTTAGATTGTGCACGTCAGTGGTTTTGATTCTCATATCTGCAAATTCTACAAGGTATTCTTTTTTTTTTTTTTTTTACTTCACTCCAAGCCACTGTTCCCTTGGTGAAGACCCTCAAACACCACAGCAATTCCGTCCTGTGTCTAGCAGCAGACGACAAGTACATCATCTCTGCGAGTAAAGACAACACCGTGGTGGTCCATGATCGCACGGCTGATAAAACCTTGTATAAAATCCGAGTAAGTGTTGATAGACACAATGGAAACTCACGTATGATAGTCAACTCCAAATGTCCTCCTTCTCTTTCCAGCTGCGCTCTTATCTGCGTTCTATGAGCTACCGTGACCGTGAGATTTGGGGAGGAGACATCAGGGGTATGCTCAGCTGTTTTTCCATGCAGCAGGGGGTCTTAAACCATCTGTCGCAGTTCGATGTAGGACACACGGCCATGGTCACTGGCATTCACAAGTCACCTGGGAGTCTCTATACTTGCTCCTCTGATTTTACCGTCAAGGTATGTAGAAGGTTCAAGCGTGGAGTACAGTGATACCTCGGTTTACGAACCCCTTGACTTACAAACTTTTCGGTTTACGAATGTTAAATTTATGAAAAGTTTACCTTGGCATACAAACTATTTTTCGGGATACACACGGACCTGCCACAATGAGTGATGTGTCGTTCGCGAACGAGTCCCTTCTCCTCAGAAGAAAATGGCAGCCGACTGTTTTGGTGCTCTATTCCCCGCCCCCAGTCTTCGGTTAAAGCCACGTGATTGGTCAAGAACGCAGCAGTGACGGGGGGTGGTTTCAACATTAAAGAGAAAGGCAGACGATAGTGAGAGAGTTTCAACTTTGATAGTTCAAAGGCAGAGTGTAGACTGCAAGGTTAAAATATTCCATCAAATAACCCGCACAAGCCATCTGTACACTTGATGCAAAAAGCTATCAACCCAGCTAAACAGAACACAATTGATGAGGTACTTGGTAAATTGATCGCAGAGAACGCACCTCCAAGGGATCATTCGTCAAGATGGTGAAAGAAGAAGGTTGTGTTCCTCATCAAGTGTTTAATGCTGAGGAAACCGGACACTCTATTCCATCAAACCATCAACGACCATACATATACATAAAATAAGGTATATTTTGTGTAGTTTTAAGGCTTAGAAAATTAGAAAGTAGAAAATTATGTACGTATGGGAACAGATTATTCTCATTTTAATGGTTTCCCATGTGAAATTAATTTTTGGGAAACACACTTTTCACCTTACACACTCTGTCTGGGAAACAATTAAGTTCGTAAGCCAAGGTATCACTGTATATTCAAACATGTCAAATGCAATTAAAAAAAAAAATCTGTGCAGTGATTTTACCAATTCAACTTCTTCCATCTCTCCAGGTCCACATCCCTTGTGGGCCTCCAAAGACATTATGCACTTTGCGTCACCAAGATGGAGTCTCTGGGGTAAGTTTGTTGCATAACCGTTCAAAAACTATTTGCAATTCTTTTTATTGAAATTTAAAAAAAAAAACATATTTCACACACACATAAGTTTCTTCTCTCCCTTCTGCCAGTTGAGCGTGGAAGCCGGAATCCTGGCTGTTACCTCAGGGGATATGAGTGTGGACATCTGGAGGCCTCGAAAGAACGAGATGTGAAATTGAATATGGACAATATCCGTAGCTTATAATCATGCACTGTTTAGACGTGAAAATATTATGTATTCTGCATTTTAAAAATGTATTTGATAGCTTTAAGCTATGATCATCAAAATTGTGAAAAATAAAATCTCCAAGTATAACATTCTGGTGCGTAGTGTAATTTATAATATAATTTATATCAAAAATATTCATATTAGATTTAATTGCTCCACAAAATCATTCTTATTCGCATGAAATAAATATTAAAACGCGTTTAGACGAAATTTGTCCCTTACCGCATTCCGGCTCAGCGTTGCCGTAGTCGTACACTTTTTCATGCTAAATTTTCACCAGAAGCGGATACCAGATACAGTATTATTTAACGTAGCCCTTTACTTTTTAGGCACAGTTTTTCCAAGCGCCTCTTTAAGGTATGTGAACTACTTATCAATTTTCATTATCTTAATATTCGTAGTGGGGTTTTGGAATAGCGTAGTCGTCTTGTTTGAGCTAAACGTCAGACGACGCTTTGAAACACGGTAACGTTATTCCACTACATGTGGCAAGACAATGTTACATTTATTGTATAATACAAGTAAAACTACCGTGGTCAGAGTGGAAATACATTTTGAACTTATTAAGTAAAAAAGAAAGTACAGACCCTCATTTAAAACTCACAAAAAATATACACATTACCGTCATTTACGTACAGCATAATAATAATAATAATAATAATAATAATCCATTTAATTTCTAAGCGCCTTTCAAAACTCTCAAGGTCACTTTACAGTCACAGGATCAGTTTTTCTGTGTGTGAGCAGCGGCTGCCACACGCGCCAGCGTTCACTTAACCCGGAAGTCACTCAAATATATACAAAGCTAGCTAGCTTGCTAATAATAGCTAATAAATGTACGTATTGATTTGCAAAAAAAACATTTCCACGGTTTTGAGAGCAACGTGAAGTGGGTCAAGACAAACAAACAACATTACTCAAATGAGGGGAAAATGCATCAGTATGTTTTTTTTTTTTTTAGATAGCTGCTCAACATTGCAAGCATATGGTGAAAACCATTTCTGCCGTCACATTCCCACTTTTCAGGATCAACCGAAGACATGGCAGAAAAGGCTCCTTCTATTGCTCTTGAGGCTGTACTTAAAGCCAGCAGCGACCTACCTGAAGATTTACCGAAAATCAAAGGCTATGACTTCAACCAAGGGGTTGATCTTCAAGCAGTTCTCAAGTCCTACTTAACCACAGGCTTCCAGGCCAGTAGCCTCGGTTTGGCAATCCAGGAAGTGAACCTCATGGTAAGATCTTGCCAACGTATCCGTATGTATACTCATTGACTGCCAGTAACTTTTCGTATTGTTTGAGAATTTAAAAGAAATATATTTTCAATCTAGATTGAGAAACGTCTGGAGGTAGTTGAAGCGGAAAATGAGGCTGGTGACGCACCATCCCGCCCAGGATGTACCATCTTTCTGGGATATACTTCAAACCTCATCAGCTCTGGAGTCAGGGAGAGCATCCGATACTTGGTAGAACACAAAATGGTACTGCCATTAATATGCAATGGATAATATTCATACTGTAGTTGATTTCCTCTTGTCTTTTTCTAAACTATAGAAATGTTTGTGCTACCCCAACTTGTCAAAATTTGGCATTGTGATTAATATTGTGGTTGGGGAATATGAATTAAGCAACAAAAGCAATTAGTTTTTATTGATTTACGGGGGCGGCCATTTTGTTGCTGCTTCATTTATATTCAAAATGGCAGCTTCTTTTGGTATTCCTCAGAATGCTCTTAACAGATATTTTCTCTATCTCTCACAAAACAACTGTGTGGACGTTTGTTTAGGTGGATGTGGTTGTGACCACAGCCGGCGGCATAGAGGAAGACTTGATCAAGTGTCTGGCTAACACGTACCTTGGAGATTTCAGCTTACCTGGCAAGGAGCTTCGTCTGAGAGGAATTAACAGGTTGGTGAAATTCGACTTGACATTTTTCCAGATCCCCCTTTTAAGGACAACTGACGCCTCCGGACAAGTTGCGTCTATAATTTGTAAAATCACTTCTATTGAGCGTATTTTACAAAGATTCCACCGGATATAGCTATATTTTCCGTTTTAAGACTCGCGCTGAATATTCAGGAAGGCTTGTTTTTGAGTTGGTGACGTCACATCTGGAACGCCCTGACCGAGAAAGCGACACACAATGCATTTTGGGTACCTTATTTGCTCTGAAAACTTCATGTTGATGGCGAAATTAGAAGGAAAACACATCAATAACGCGATAGTGAATCCTTGTGTGTTGCACCAATGCTACGATTTGATACTAGTTGACACAAATTCCCAGCAGACAAATCAGCCCATTTCGAACTGAACTTGGGCGCCATCTTGTGCATTTTCTGGGACGCTACATTGGAGTCCTGACGGCTCGAATTGATACGGGAGAACTTCTTTAATCGATTGCAAACATTTATGCTTTCCTCTTCAGAATTATTTGAATCATATTCATAACTGGATGAGTAACAAGAAAGCATCGTCTCCGAATGTGAAGTCTCTGAAGCCATTGTTTTGATTCTGGAGCAAGGCGGTTTGTGAAGGAGTATCTTGGCGTGACGTCACGAACAAGGGGGCGGGACTTTCTGAATCTGCCCACTTCCAAGCTCATTTTGTGGCAGTTTTGGGACACTTTAAGTCAGGGGTGTCAAAGTCATTTTTTGCCGCGGGCCACATTGTAGTTATGGTTTCCTCTCGAGGGCCGTTATGAATTTGGGGAACCCATTACAATGTTTAAATCCCTTCAAATATTACATATAGAGCACACAGCAAATTAATGAATAACTCGTTTTCAAATCTGAAGTCAAGAATAATGACTTTTATTGTTGTTGACATCCAAAAATATGAAATTTTGGCTCAGATTTTAGCAATCATCATGGAATTTAACAAGTTTGATTTGCTTTCGCTGGCCGAAAAAAAATGATGTGGCGGGCCGGATTTGGCCCGCGGGCCTTGACTTTGACACCTGTGCTTTATTTAAGTCATTTTTATTGGTGTGTTGCATTTGACTAAAAATATCAGCCTGCACGTTTTGGTTATTTTAGATGCTATAAAACGTTTTTCTGATGTCAGGTGTCGGTTGTCCTTTAAGCTGGTCTATCTACCGTACGACCATTTCATGCTCTTTAATCAACTCACTCTACCTTCTTTGCTCCAAGGATTGGCAACCTACTCGTACCCAATGACAACTACTGCAAGTTTGAAGACTGGCTCATACCCATTCTGGACCAGATGTTGTTGGAACAGAATACAGAGGCAAGTCGAATCAAGACACACCAATTTAGTTACGTGCTATTAGCTACTCACTTTATTCATTTTTGTCTCTTGTGAAATGAAAACTTTTAGGGTACCCGGTGGACTCCTTCCAAGATGATCCATCGGCTTGGCAAGGAGATCAATAATACTGACTCTGTATACTACTGGGCATACAAGGTGAGTGTGACGTTGTATTCTTCATAAGGTACGTTGACCAAGGCATGTATTACACATTGTAAAAATGTCACGCCAGTTAAAATGATCGAGTCATATTTATTGAGAAATATATTGAGGATTCCTGCAACTCATATAACATTTTTTGCCATTTAAGTGATACCTCAGCTTACGAACTTAATTGGTTCCCAGAAAGTGTGTGCATGGCGAAAAGTGTGTATTCCAAACATTTATTTCCCATAAGAAACCATTACAAATGAGAATAAACCGTTTCCAGGTCCCCATAAAATAGAATTTTCGACTAAATAAGCCTTAAAGGACAACCGACGTCTCATGCATGCAAGGTTTATGACATCTTGGAATGACTGTCATTCGCCTCAAAACTTAAAGGACAACCGACACCTCCGGACAAGTTGTGTCCATAATTTGTAAAATCACTTGAAATGACTTCTACTGAGCGTATTTGAATAAGATTCCACCGCATATAGCTCTATTTTACATTTAAGACTCGCGCTGAATATTCGGGAAGTATTGTTTTTGAGTTGGTGACGAGTCCGTACGTGGCGTCACTAAAGGACCGCCCTTGACCGTAAAAAAGACGCATTGTAGCGGTCCTTCCATCTATTTGAATCATATTCATAACTGGATGTGTCACAAGAAAGCATATTCTCCGAATCTGAAGCCATTGTTTTGATTCACGAGCAATGCAAGATGTCTTGGCGTGACGTCACGAACAAGGGGGCGGGACTTTCTGAAAATGCCCAATTCGCAGCTCAATTTTTTTTTGCAGATTTTGGACACTTAAAGTCATTTTTATTGGTGTTTTGTATTTGACTATAAATATCATACTGCGTGTTTTCGGTATTTTAGATGCTATAAAACGTTTTTCTGGTGTCGGTTAAAAAAACAAAAAAGTGACGTCGGTTGCCCTTTAAAACTCCCAAAAATTACCTGCTTTTAAGTATAATAATTGTGCTATTGTTTTGTAATTAAAGAAATAAACGGTACTATATAATAAAGTCGTTTTATTTACCTTTGTGATGGTCATTGATGTAGTTGCCTCTTGGTGATATCCGAGTGAAGTTGCCGTGCTTTCTCGGCGATAATACCCTCACTCACAATGTCCCCTGCTAGCTGCTTTTCACTCAACCCAGAAGTAAAAAACATCAACAAAAACTAAATAACAAACAAATATAAGTGCACGTTAGTAATGCCCATTTCCTCTTTATTCCCCCTTCAAGAATAACATTCCGGTGTTCAGTCCTGCATTGACAGATGGCTCTCTTGGCGACATGCTTTATTTCCACTCCTTTAAGAAACCTGGCCTGATACTCGATATTGTGGAAGGTGAAACAGCTAAATTTCCTTGTTTATGCCAAAAAATGATAATCATGCGACCATTTCCTGAATGTGTATCTTTTTTTCTTTGTAGATATCCGCAGATTGAACAGTCAGGCCATATATGCCAAAAAGACCGGAATGATCATTCTGGGAGGCGGGTTGGTCAAACATCATGTAGCAAACGCTAACCTGATGGTAAAGCATCTTTTTTTGCTCTCTGGTAATGCAGCAAACTCAAATTGATTGAATTGGCTCAGTTATTTGAATGGACGAATTTAAAGGACAACCGACACCTCCGGACAAGTTGTGTCCATAATTTGGAAAATCACTTCAAATGACTTCTACTGAGCGTGTTTTACAAAGATTCCACGGCATATAGCTATATTTTACGTTTTAAGACTCGCGCTGAATATTCAGGAAGTCGTGTTTTCGAGTTGGTGACGATCCCCTAAGTGACGTCACGGAGGGAACGCCCCTGACCGTGAGATCCGCAGGTGTCGGTTGTCCTTTAAATATATATTTCTTTATTATGTATTTATATATAAATATATTATATATATTTCTTATGTCACACACTCTGTCTACAGAGAAATGGCGCCGATTACTGTGTGTATGTAAACACGGGCCAGGAATTTGACGGCTCTGACGCTGGTGCCAGACCTGACGAAGCCGTGTCCTGGGGCAAGATCAGAACCGACGCCAAACCTGTCAAGGTATCGGTATTCATTCGTACAATATTTTGCGATAGAGAAGACGCATGTTGTTAGCCAGGAAAGAACTGACAGACCTTTTTGATTGACGTCCATTTTTTTTTTCTTGGAAATAGCTTGAACGGTAAATTTGCAAACAAATCCATTTCTTCTCCTCCTTCGGCCATTTTGAGTTGACAAAACCGCTATTAAATCAACACAACGATATATTTGCTTATGCAGCTAGCGACTCATACACTGTGCTAGCTCCTGCCAGTATGCAATTATCACTAACGGATTGTGATCAGAGCAATTAGCGAAAACTCTGTTTTATCGATACATATTAAGCGGCAGGGCCTGCAGAACTGATTGTGAAGGCGTCCAAGTAACAAATCTGACCCTGGTAACAAATGATGGCTGAAATCTGATTGGTTAAATGCTTAAATATGAAAACACACATCTGGAAGCAGCGCAACAGGGGAAAAGTAACGAAAGGAAGCTGAAAGACAATTTGGAATTATTTAATAAGAATTCATGGACGATATATAATTAACATCAGTATGTGATTCAGACATTTTTAGGACAGCAGAGAAGGCTTTGCAGGCCTTGACGGTCCACCACTGATGTACACAGCAAACTCATTTGCAATTTGATAAAATCAGGATGGTTCTGAGTTTGCCCTCAAGGTGGCAGTATTTTCTCATTGTATGCTGAGATTCAGATTCCAAGGCAAAAAAAACCTTAAAGCGCCACAAAATACAAATAAATGGCTAATATTAATAATAATAATAAAATAATAATAATACATTTCATTTATAACCGCCTTTCAAAACTCTCAGACACTTTACAGCCATGTAATTTTTTTTTTTGTGTGGGTGAGCAGCGGCAGCCATTCGCGCCAGCGTTCATTCTCCCCGGAAGTAACACAGCAGCAAAATTATGAAAGGAAACTAAAAAACAAATAATATGACAACACAAAGACACAGAGAGTCATTCATTCTTTAGCACTTGCTGTACCCTCTTTGTAATACTAACGCTAATACATGTACTAACGCTAGCGGTAATGCGAACACTAGTACTAATGCTAGTTCTAACGCTATTGCTAATGCTAAGACTAATAGTAAAACTCATACTAACACGAATGCTAACGCTAATGTAAATCCGAATGCTACCGCTAATGCTAACACTGTTGCTGTAATTGTACTGCCAGATGCATCCATTCGTCCATTTTCGTCGCAATCCATTGGCGCGTCTCCTAGCTGACCTTGCGCGAGAGGTTGGATCCATCCTGGATTGGTCACTAGCCAATAGCAGGATTATTGTGAACTGGGTTGGGGAGAAAAAAAAACATATATTTATTTTCTCTTTTGTATTTCCAGGTTTACGCCGATGCCTCTTTAGTCTTTCCTCTGATTGTTGCCGAGACCTTCGCTCTCCACGCCGACAAACTGACAGCAGGCAAGAAAACCGAATGAAGGCTGCCAAGCACTTTTTTTTTTATTACAATGGAAAACTTTTTTTTTCCCGGGTGGGGAGAAGCAGAGGAGGGTGTGAGCTTCATGCTGGATGACTTTTTTTTTAAGCACCGTGGCATTCCTGTACAATCAGTGTGCTGCCATGTGGAAATGAGACGCTGCGGTCCTCTCTTGGGTCTCACTCACAATATTTACTTGTCAGGACAAGTTGTATTATGCTTATTCAGATGACTGAAATAACACAGTTGCGTGTTGCAGCATGCGCCAAAGAAACCGTCGCTTGGGTGTGAGCACACGCCAGGGAGTACCTACGGTCCCACGAGACCTTTTTAACTACCGTAATTTCCGGACTAAAGAGCGCACCTATGTATATATTATATAAGCCTCACCCAGTACATTTTTCAATGAAAAACCAAATTGTACATACGTAAACCGCACCTGTCTATAAACCGCATGTTCATAAAGACGGTACACAGAAAACGTTTTCAAAGTTTTAATAATACAGTGATACCTCAGTTTACGAACCCCTTGGCTTACGAACTTTTCGGTTTACGAATTTTTAAATTTATGAAAATTTTACCTTGGTATACGAACGATTTTTCAGGATACACACGGAGCTGCCGCAATGAGTGATGTGTCATTCGCGAACGAGCCGTTCTCCTAACAAGAAAATGGCAGCCGGCTTGTTTTGGTCCTGTATTCACGCCCCCAGTCGTCGGTTAAAGCCACGTGATTGGTCAAGAATGCAGCAGTGGGGGGACGTGGGTTACAGACAGACAGACAGAGATTGAAGCCATTCTCCGAAAAAGAAAATGGCAGCCGACATTTTTTGGTCCTCTATTCCCCGCCCCCAGTCTTCGGTTAAAGCCACATGATTGGTCAAGAACGCAGCAGTCAGGTGAGGTGGTTTAAACATGAAAGAGACAGGCAGACGACAGAGAGAGTGACAAAATGGATAGAAAACAGTTACATTTGGACTTGTTTCAACTTTGATAGTTCAAAGGCAAAAGTGTAGACTGTAAGGTTAAAATTCACATAAATCATCTTTAATTATAATACCATTGCACGTTTATTATACATAAATGAGGTATATTTTGTGTAGTTTTAAGACTTAGAAAATTATGTTTTATCGGGACCCGGCAACGGATTATTCTCATTTTAATGGTTTCCGATGGTAAATGAATTTTTGAGATACACACTTTTCGCCTTACACACTCTGGGAACCAATTAAGTTCGTAAGCCAAGGTCTCACTGTATACCTTAACTTTTCTTTCACAAAAAGTGCCTGTTACAGGGCAGCAACACAACAAGCATTACGGTAGTAACACAACCCTAACAGTACTAGTTTAAAAAAAAACATTCTGGTAAAAGTCACTGATACACGGCAGAAACACAGCAGCAACACGTTAGCACTTGCTAACAGGTCTTACGGTAAACAATAAACTCTGTAGGGTGCTTTTTGAGATTGGATTGGATTGGATTTGCCTTTATTAGTCTCACAGTGGAGATCATGTTAAAAAAAAACTAGCGTGATGCGAAATTGTACAGCACGCAAACAATCAAAGCCTTTTTGTTCACCGGATGTGACAAAAATCATGGAACTAATTCCAGGTGAACTTAGAAGAGGAGTTAGCCATCGACAGAAGAAATACATTTTACTTTTCGGTGTGGATTTGAATTTTATTTATTTGTCATTCGAGTATTGTGTGTGTGTGTATGGATTATTCTATTCTATTCTTTCAAAAATACAAATTCCTCCCCAAACTGTTATCATATTTCTTTGCATCTTTTCCCTACTTTGTAAGACCGTCCTGGTTTGAAATGTTCTGTTTTAAATTAAATAAAAATGAACAAACAGTCTTGTGACTCGAGAATTCCCAAATGGCAGAAACGATAGAGCCGTTACTGCCGTTCGCTTGTTGACGTTACAATTTGTACTGGCCCAGACACAATACATCCTCTTGAACTGCCGTTCCTCTCCGCTCTCCGCTAAAACAACCCCATCATTAAGTCAAGCCATTTCCCAATGTGATAAATCAGTTTCATGTTGTGGAAAAAAATATTTCCTGTGCCTAATCACACTTCCCATAGCCTCAAAATGTATTTTCCTTATTCACTTTATAGTTATACCTAAAAAAATAAAGGGTGGTGGGAGAATCGTGGATTACTTTGAGAGTACGTAACCTGCCAACTACTTCGGTTTTGCTTTAATGAGTACGATTTTCATGATCCCTTTCGGTTGATTAATAAAAATGACAGTTTCCAATAAAAACAATCAAAACAAGAAATACCAAACGTTCATCTAAAACACAATATCGCGAAGTATCGTATCTAAATTTAGAACAGGTGATCGGCTCAGTGATGAATTGCGCATGCGCGTGCAAAGGATCATTCATGGAATCGAGTCAGCAGTTGGCATCGTTTTTTAATCATTTGCATGTAATGGCACCTGCCGGAGAAAAAGCAACGAAAAGTGTGAAAAGTAAAAGACAACTACAGTCGTTTTCGTGAGGAGTACACCCAAGCATTTCCAGGAGTTATACATCGCTCACGAAAAGGTGAAAATTACACGAGTTTGTCATTTATGTTTCATACCTGTCAACCTTGGTTAATAGCTAGCCCGTATACATGATGAAACGCAACAAAAAGTGTGAAATCTAAAAGAAAACTACAGTCGTTTTCGTGAGGAATACTCCCAAGCATTTCCAGGAGTTATACATCGCTCAAGAAAAGGTGAAAATTGCACGAGATTGTCATTTGAGACCTGTCGACCTTGGCTAATAGCTAGCCTGTATAAATGAGTACAATTCCCTTATAAAGGTTGTTGTACGCCATACATTATTCAAAATGGCATACTTGCCAACTACTCCGGTTTTGCCGTAATGATCATCCCATTCCGGGTTACGGTTTATTAATAAAACACGGTTTCAAATTTAAAAAAACATTCAAAACACGAGATCGCTAAGTATCGTATCTAAATTTAGAACCAGCGATCCAGCTGTTAGCTTCCGTTCGATGAAATGCTAATGCTAAGGGTCATTCCTGGAATCGAGAGTCAAGAGTTAGCATCGTTTTTAATCATTGTCATGTAATGGCATCTGCCGGAGAAAAAGCAACGAAAAGTGTGAAAAGTAAAAGAAAACTACAGTCGTTTTCGTGAGGAATACTCCCAAGCATTGCCAGGAGTTATACATCGCTCAAGAAAAGGTGAAAATGACGCCAGTTTGTCATTTGAATTAAATAATTCATACCTGTCAATTTTGGCGAATAGCTAGCCGTGTAAACGATTACAATTCCCGTATATAAATTGTAGTGTGCCGTTCATTATTCGATTCGAAATGATAAAAAAACGCTAACAAGTGTAAATGCAGGCAGTTTACTGAGCGAGCGAACGTTATAGTTTTTTTTTTCAATCACTCCGTACACAGCGATTAATAATAATAATAATAATAATAATAATAATAATAATAATAATAATACATTTCATTTATAAGAGCCTTTCAAAATACGATTGAGGATTACTTTTGCTGATTTGCCGTGCCAATAGAAGCGATCAGCGGCAGCATTGTCGTTGACTATCAAAAACAGTTGAGACGAACTGGATTTGAACCAAAATGATCATTGGAAGATTGGTTCACAATTAAAACAAAAATCCTGTATAAAAGTTGTAGTACGCCGTACATTATTTGAAATAGATGACAAGGTTACTTCAGCCGTCATCTGTACTTCTTTGAAGGTGTCGGACGTTTCGCTTCTTATCCAAGAGGCTTCGTCAGTGAACTAAAATTTGCTGGTAGTTTTGGCCCTATATATATATATACCTACTGTCCAGACGTCCAGATTATTTGAAGTTGACAGATCAGGAGTTTGTTGCTATAAAATGTTTTTCTGATGTCAGTTAGGAAACAAAAAAAAATAGTGTCGGTTCTCCTTTAAAACACTTGCGTGGCAATTTGCAATGGTAAAATATTATGTAAAAAGTTGCGTGTGTCAAGAATAAAAAGTTGAATCAGCCTGCACCAAATTGATTCATTTTACATGATTTCCTATGAGAGAATGCCTTTTTCAAAACTTATTCTCTCATAGGAAATCATGTAAAATGAATCAATTTGTTCCAGGCTGATTCAACTTTTTATTCTTGACACACGCAACAAAGTCAAGCAGCGTGACAGAACAGATTGTTTTGACTTGATTTTGGTTCCACTCTAATGTGTCCATGAAAGGACTCCAAAGACGGCTGAGACGTCATCTACAGGAGACCTCGTGCGGAATGTTAGATTGTTGTCAGACTCTTTTTTTTCTCCTCCCTTCGATGCTATTTAACGGTTTTCAAATTGAAATTGAGACTCGATTTGATTGAGGTCAAGGGGGTCATCCATGACCTTGAAGGCCTCACAGCGACGCAAAGACTTGATTTTCAGGGCGAGGGCTGAGTTGTAGTCACGCTTGTGATGCAGTCATCATGCCAATGATCAGAATCAGAATCATCTTTATTGGCCAAGTACAGTAAAGTCTCGTTATATCGATATCGGATATATCGATAGTCCCGGTTATATCGATACTATTTCTATGCACGCACGGAGAAAATTACACGCAGAAAGGGTCGGATATATCGATAGTCCCGGTTATATCGATATTTTTTCGGACTCCCTTGAATATCGATATAACGAGACTTTACTGTATGTAGAACATACAAGGAATTTGTCTCCGGTAGAACACGCTGCACTAGTATCGTCACAAATGACAAATAAGTATGGAGGACATTAATAGAGGCTAATCTATATTTGGGTTACTTTTTAGAGAGTTAATGGCGACGGGGGAAGAAGCTGTTTAAGTGTCTGCTGGATTTAGTGCGCTGAGAGGAGTTGCTGGAAAATGTGGTGGGCAGGGTGCGGAGGGTCCTGTATGATTTTCCGTGCCCTTAATAATAATAATAATAATACAGTAAAGTCTCGTTACATCCATATTCTCGGGAGTCGGAAAAAATATCGATATAACCGGACTATTGAGACATCCGATCCTGCGGGCATGTAATTTTCTCCTTGAGTTCATAGAAATAGTATCGTAATAAGCAGTACTATCGATATAAGTGATATCGATATAACCAGACTTTACTGTAATAATAATAATAATAATAATAATAATAATAATAAAACTTTTCATTTCTAAGCGCTTTTCAAAACACTCAAGGTCATTTTACAGTCACAGGATAAGTTTTTCTGTGGGTTAGCAGCGGCAGCCACACGCGCCAACGTTCACTCAACCCGAAAGTAACTCAAATAGATAGAAAGCTAGTTAGCTAGCTAACAGATAGCGATTAATAATAATAACAACAATAATAGTCACAGTTTAGAATTGATTGTGACTGTCCGGGGCTGAGCCCCAATGTATGCCACCTCCTTATCTCCGATGTTTTTATCGGTTATCACCGTGGTAATACAAAACTGAAGAGGCTGGTGAGTGAGTACGCAAACGTTTGGGTGTGAGTGTATCAAGGGAGGGGCTGACACAAAAGGTAAAAACATTCAAACCCGGAGAGCAGGCGGGGGGGGGGGGGGGGGGGGGGGGGGGGGGGGTACGTTCTATCTACCCCATGTTGAGAAACAGGAAGTCCTCTGCCGCAGCTGGGTTTATTTTTTACTCTAATCATGGCCCGTGTGACATTGTTGTCATAGCGACACAAAGCAGCAAGGACAAACATCCGACTGATTGACTGATTGTTTTGACATCGGCGTTCTAAATCTGACTGGTTGTCGGGAACGACGACGCTTTTTCAGCAACACATCATTTTAATTTCTGACACTTTTAGTGTCGCCTCTGGCCATGTTGGATTTTGTGGAAATATGGATGGATTATTAAAATAAAAAATAAGAATTCATTTTCAGTTTAAATTTCTTAGAATTTCTCATGAGACTATTTTTTTTCTGTAAACCCTGTCAACAAATATTTAACTATACAGGTAACATCCGACTTACGACCGAGTTCCTTTCCGACAAACGCTCGTAAATCGAAATGGTCGTAAGTCGAAATCCAATCAAAATGTTGAATAGAGACTCGGAGGCTAAATGACACGCAATTTCTTATTAGACTATTGTTTCTGTAAACCCAGTCAACAAATATGTAACTATACAGGTAACATCCGACTTACGACCGAGTTCCTTTCCGACAAACGGTCGTAAATCGAAATGGTTGTAAGTCGAAATCCAATCAAAATGTTGAATAGAGACTCGGAGGCTAAATGACACGCAATTTCTTATTAGACTATTGTTTCTGTGAACCCAGTCAACAAATATTTAACTATACAGGTAACATCCTACTTACGATGAGTTCCTTTCCGACCAAACGCTCATAAGTCGAAATGGTCGTAAGTTGAAATGTTCCTGTTGTGTTGATTATTTTGCTTTGTGTTGACTATTATAAGAAAAGCTTTGTTGTGAAAGCTGCCTCTACAGTAGCTCCCAACCCATTTTAAATCCCTTTCCGTTGTACTATTTTGTGTATTTATTTTATTTATATTATACATCGATGCTACCAGCAAATTTTTGTTCGCTGACGAAGCCTCTTGGATAAGAAGCAAAACGTCCGAGAGCTTCAAAGAAGCACAGATGACGGCTGAAGAAACTTTCTCGTCAATAGTAGCCATAGATAGATAGATAAATAAATAAATAAATAAATAAATAAATAAATTGAAAAAATCCTTTTACTTTGGAATACTCGCGCTCTACCTGATCTTAATTGTTTCGATATGCCGTGCTCTCATCTCATGATTTCTTCCGTGATTATGCTCGATGGTCATTTTGTCATTTATTTTTCCTGTAAACACATAGCTGTCTTACTCATCGTCATGGCAACCCAGGGCTAACTTGGGGTGATCTTTTGTCACATGAGAGCTGCTCATTAATTTTGTGGAAGTACAGTAAAGTCTCGTTATATCGATATTCTCTGGAGTCGGAAAAAATATCGATATAACCGGACTATCGATATATCCGATCCCGCGGGCATGTAATTTTCTCCTTGAGTTCATAGGAATAGTATCGTAATAAGCAGTACTATCGATATAACCAATATCGATATAACGAGACTTTACTGTATATGACAACTAGAGGGCGTTCAGGAAAAATAGAAGTAAAAAAATCCGGTATAATTTGACATTTGTCCCATGAAAATTTGATTTATTTGTAGTAGAGCCAACAGGTTGAACTCGTTTTAAAATTACTTTTAACAGTAAGGCAGGAATATGCATGAAAATGCCCAGACGGTGTGTGTTCAAGCTTAAATACACAGAACTCATCTTTGCGCTTGATGTCTCGCTCCTGGCGAATCATGTTTGCGTAAAGTGCATTTCAAGTCACGCCAAACCACAAAAAGACTCACAAACCTCACCAAAAGGATTTTTTTAATTTTCAATTTGCAAATCACATCCATTGAATCAAGCAGACGTCAATCAATATCAACATGTCACTTCAATCGGACGTGTGCGTCGACTGTACGTACCCCTCTGGTGTAAGTACAGGCAGCGTACATGAAGACGACGGGCCCCTGTTCCTGCTGAACTGAGCCAGCCGACGTCACACACTGATTATCAGCACAGCAGGCACAGGAGACCGGTCCAGGATGCTGGCCATACTATTTAAAACGTAAATTAAAAAAAAAAAATAGATATAGAGATATAGTGTTATAGTATTGACATGTGTATACATATGTGTATATATATGTATATATGTATACATGTAAATATATATGTATTTGTGTGTGTATATAGATGTATGTATGTGTGTGTGTGTGTGTGTGTGTGTGTGTGTATATGTGTATACGTATGTGTATATATATATATATATATATATATATATATATATATATATATATATATATATATATATATATATATATATATATATATATATATATATATATATATATATGTGTGTGTGTGTGTATATATATATATATATATATATATATATATATATATATATATATATATGTGTGTGTGTGTGTGTGTGTGTGTGTGTGTGTGTGTGTGTGTGTGTGTGTGTGTGTATATATATGTGTGTGTATATATATGTATGTATATATGTATGTATGTGTGTCTATATATTATATTGTATGTATGTGTGTATATATATATATATATGTATGTATATATATATGTATGTGTATATATATGTGTATATATATGTGTATATATGTATGTATATGTGTGTATCTCTCTCTCTCTCATATACAGTAAAGTCTCGTTATATCGATATTCAAGGGAGGCCGAAAAAATATCGATATAACCGGGACTATCGATATATCCGACCCTGTTTGCATGTAATTTTCTCAGTGCGTGCATAGAAATAGTATCGATATAACCGGGACTATCGATATATCCGATATCGATATAACCGATATCGATATAACGAGACTTTACTGTATATATATATATATATATATATATATATATATATATATATATATATATATATATATATATATATATATATATATATAGTAAAGTCTCGTTATATCCATTGATACAGAAAGAAACCCACAAATAAAACAATGCAATTCCGAAGTTTCTTATGTGTCCTTTAAAGGATGATGAGGGAACTGACACGACATTTTGCTTTTTCAACAGATTAGCAGTTATTAGCGGACGACATTATCCCATCTCCCAAACGCTGGGTGCAGCACGCTGACATTGTCATAACACAATGGTGAGTCATCCGTCATACAACACGCAACACGCAGACAAGTGTGATCAATAGGCACAATTGTTTTTTTTTTTTTCAAGTTGTAAATTGTTTCACAAGCTCTGTCGGTATTTTACAGCAAAGTGCAACACAGTAGGGACATACTCAAAAAATGTGTATGTATAAATAAACAGTACATAAATCTAAGGGGCACACCCCCCTCTCTCAAAAAAATATAAACAACAACAACACTAATAGTGTATTTTCCCACAATGATTTACAAGCCTGCAGCATGTGACATCATTGACCAGATGTACGTATAATGAAACAGAGGTTTTTGAAAATAAAACAATGTTTACAATGTGATCGTAGCGAATTGCCTTAACAGTTAAATATTATATGTCGGCTTTAGAATAAAATGAACATTTAAAACTCAAATTTTCATTTTAATAGACCTTTCGTGCCTCTTATCTCATCCACCAGTGTAACTTTAATGCACATGCACAACCTCGAAATCATGCTTGCTGCAAGAACCAAAATAATGTACATTATGAAATAATACAGTGATACCTTGGCTTACAAACTTAATCCGTTCCCAGGTCCCCATAAAACATAATTTTCAACTAAATAAGCCTTAAAACTACACACAATATCCCTAATTTTAGGTATAATAAATGTGCTATGGTATTGTAATTAAAGAAATAAACAGTACAGTATAATAAAGTCGTTGATGGCTTGATGGAATGGGTAGCTTTTTGCATAAAGTGTCTCAAGAGCTCTGGGTTGTACATCTTGGAAGTTGTGATATTGGAACAGATGCAGGGAGACACACCAGAAACTTCATGACAAGCTGGTTCCCTTGCTTGTATGTTCTCTTCAAATTGTACATATGGCTTGTGCGGGTTATTTTTGGAGCCTGATTGATGGGATATTTTAACCTTGCAGTCTACACGCTGCCTTTGAACTATCAATAAAGTTGAAACGAGTCCATATTTCACTGTTTTCTACCCATTTTCTAACCATTTCACTTTTATTGTTTGTTTTTTTCACTTTTTTTTTTTTTTTATTTCAAGCTCTGTCGTCTCCCTTTCGTGTGTGTGTGTGTTTCTGTCTCTGCTCGTTCGCGAACGACACATCGCTCATTGTGGCTCTCTGTGTGTTTCCCAAAAAAATAGTTTGTATGCCAAGATTATATTCTCGCGAATATAACGTTCGTAAAGCGAAAAGTTTGTCAGCTAAAGCGTTCGTAGGCTGAGGTATCACTGTAAAATAAAATAAAAAAGTTCCTTAAATCTAAAATCCGAAATCTCAGTGGGCCTCTGCTGATGTCATCCGGCGACCTTGACCTTTCCTCCAACCCCCAGCATTTTGCAGCCCTGTGGCGACAGAACTTAACCACTGTGAACATGGCAGACTCTGTTCACATGTGTGCTAAGCCCTGCCGCCGCACGGCCGGAAACACAAGCAGGGTGTTTATTTTAAAGGACAACCGACGTCTCCGAACAAGTTGTGTCCATAATTTGTAAAATGGCTTCAAATGACTTCTACTGAGCGTATTTTACAAAGATTCCACCGCATATAGCTATATTTTACGCTTTAAGACTCGCGCTGAATATTCCGGACGTCTTGTTTTTGAGTTGGTGACGAGTCCTCACCCTACGTCACTGAAGGAACGCCCCTGACCGAAAAAAGGACACATTGTAGCTGTCCTTCCATCACGTCAATGCATTTTGCTGTACTTTGGTCTGAAAACGTCGTGTAGGACCAAAGAGAGGCAGAAGAGGGCGACAAAGCTCCATGTAAGGAATTAATCAGCCTGTGGAAACGGGCTGATTAATTCCTTACACGGCTTTGTCGCCATTTTCTGCCTTTTTTTGGGTGCGACATTTCCCACCCCTGATGCCTCAAAATGACATGGAATAAATTCTTTAATCGATTGCAAACATGTAAGCTTTCTTCTTCAGAACTATTTGAATCATATTCATAACTGGATGAGTAACAAGAAAGCATATTCTCCGAATCTGAAGCCATTGTTTTGATTCTCGAGCAAGGCAAGACGTCTTGCCGTCACACCACGAACATGGTACTTTTTACACACTTTAAGTCATTTTTATTGGTGTTTTTCATTTGACTAAAAATATCACACTGCGTGTTTTGGGTATTTTAGATGCTATAAAACGTTTTTCTGATGTCAGTTAGGAAACAAAAAAGTGACGTCGGTTGTCCTTTAAATGTATTATTTTTTTCGATGACTGAGCACATGGAAAAGGTGAGCGAGGAGCGTGTCGTGTTGCATTCCTCATGCCAGCCATTGGAAATCCCTGGCAATGTGATTCAGTATTTAGTCTCCAAAAATCACTCTGCCAGGAATTCCCCTGGCCAGCAGAGAAGGCTTGCGACGGGAAGTGTCGTCCTCATCGTCATCCTCGTCGTCGTTGTCGCCACATCTACAAAACAAACATAACTGTCATCGTTACTGCGCATTAGCCGCTGCCCTTGCCTCGGTTCAGCGTCCTTGTGTGTGTTTCTCGTCAACTCCCAGACTTCCCGTGGCCTCTTATAAAAATAGCTTTTCAATGACAGAATGGAGAATTTGGTTAGAAGGAAGTGGCCAGTCAAGTGGCCACTCCCTCTAATAGATGGTGCGCACCAGTCGGCTCCGTTCCTTCATCTTTGCGCCCGTTTGTTTAAGAAATAATCTGCACGTTGGTCTTTTTTTTGTGCTATTTATCTTCTTACTGTCAGCAAAACGAAAAACAAGATTATTGCAAAACAGCCAAACTCCGCCACTCTGCGGTTTTGTTTTGTTTTTTCTTCCCATTTGAAGCGGATCCAAATCTTTTACATGTTCAGTAGCTAACTTATCTAGCTGGCTATCTAGCTAGCTATGTGGCTAGCTAACTATCTTTCTACCTCACTAGCTATCTATTTGCTATCTAGTAGATATCTGTTTGGCTATCTGGCTAGCTATCTATTAGCTATGTATCTAGCTGGCTGGCTAGCTAGCTAACTTTTTGCTATCTATTAAGGACTTTGAAGTTCTGTTTGTCATGAAATGTAGGGAAAGAGATGCCCATTTCACGGTAAGATCAGAGCATTGTATCTACTCTCCCGGCAGATTGGCATTTTCGTGTTTATTATGTTTGCTAAAGTCATTATAAGTGCCTTGCACGCTGGGTCAGAGCGGACAGTAATTTCATCTGTGCTGTATGTTATTCGTATTAGCATATTTGACAATAAAGCTGACTTTGACGTGACTTTGACTTTGAAATGGTGAGTATCGTTTTGCTTTGTTTGAATGCTGCTATGCTGATGACCATTTTGTGTTTGGGAACCTTTTACTGTGCGTTTTCGTCTTAATTAAGTTCATAGAGTTGCTTGTTCTGTAGCCACAAGGGGACACAAGCCAGCGTCTTATTGTGCCGGTCCCAAGCCCGGATAAATACAGAGGGTTGTGTCAGGAAGGGCATCAGGCATAAAAGCGTGGTCAAAACAAACATGCAAATCAAACCTCTGAAAATGGAGGACACTCGTTCGAAAAGCCGAAAGGAAAAGAAGAAGATTTGAAGAGGGGCGTGTACAACGTATGAGTCAGCGGGATACTCCAGATTCTAAATACGTGAGAGACCGTCTGTAGCGAGTAGTACTTGGGACACAGTGGACACTCTTATCAGCGATCTACTTCAGAAAGCGTAAGCCGAACGGTCTGGAATCACAGTCCTAAAAATAGTATAATGGCTACCTAATGTTTTCGTTGATGCATAGCCAAAGTTTGGTTAGCTTTCTCAAGGTTTCTTCTGAATTAGTCCTGCTTAATATGTGACCTGAAAAGGGAGCAGGATACAAAATGGGATTATAAATGTCTGTTGTGTAAAATTGTATTGAAAGTTTTAAAAACTAACCAACATTAACATGCTTGATATTTATCTATTTATTTATAATAATAATAATACATTTCATTTATAAGCGCTTTTTAAAACTCTCCAGGTTACTTTACAGTCACAGGATCAGTTTTTCTGCGGGTGAGCAGTGGCAGCCACACGCGCCAGCGTTCACTCAACCCGGAAGTTACTCAAATAGATAGAAAGCTAGCTAGCTAGCCAGCCAATCAATAGCCTGCAGACACCTAGCTAGATAGCCAGCCAGGTGAATATATAGCTAGATAGATAGCCAGCTAGCCAGCCAGATAGCTAATAGACAGCAAATAGCTAGCTAATAATAATAATAATAATGATGATAATAATAATTCCAGATCCATATCACTATCAGGAAGTAACTTTTTTTTTCAAATGAAAAAAAAAGAGTATAAAGTTTATTACGCTTCTTGAATGTTTATGTAGTCCTAAATCTCAATATTCTGTGGGTCCTGGAATTTGAGTGAAAATGACAAAAACCCTGGCACTGGAGTGGACACATTTTCGCACATTGTCTGGCAGCGAATGAGTTAAAGGGGTTAAAACTTATAAAAACAACCCAAAATTAACATTATTGATATTTATGTATCCCTTTCCTTTCGGCTTTTCCCTTCAGGGGTCGCCACAGCGAATCACCGTGCTCCATTTTCAGAAGTTTGATTCGCATGTTTGATGTAGCCAAGCGCTCTTAAAACAATTGTGATCGAGAAGATACCAAAAACTGTTTGATATTAAATTGGTAGGAGATTTATTTCCTGGTTTAAATATCGCATTGTTTTCCCAAATGTACAACGTAATCCCGATATAAAAAATTAGGTGGACGTCATGAGTGACTTTGATGCCAATTGAATCTGAAGTTATGTAATCCCGAACACCCGCCAATCATAAGGCATTACTTCGGCCCAAAAAAAATAAAATACAGTAAAGTCTCGTTATATCGATATTGGTTATATGGATATTGGTTATATCGATAGTACTGCTTATTACGATACTATTTCTATGAACGCAAGGAGAACATTTACATGCCGCACATGCTCTATCCAGTGAGTTGCCGGTTTTAGGATCTTCCATTTCATGAAAATGATTTGCAGTGGAATCTTTATTTGTATCTTATTACGTAAACGGTTTCTTTCCTCAAGGTCCCAATCAGGACGCTATTAAAAAAAAAAAAAAAAAAAGGGAGGGAGGCGTCCCAACACCCATCAAAGCCCTCATCCTGCCGACTCCTCCCAAACGCTCCATCTCGTGGCCATCGTCTCGTCTTGTGCTATTTTCTTCGCCTTTTCATCTTTTCCATCGCTTCGAACCCGCGGCTTTTCCTGCCGATGGACTCACTCCTTCCATTTTCCCCATGCGATGACGCACACTGTCCAACACCTCACCTCAAACGCTCGCCGTGTGATGTCTCACTTTAGCGTCTTGTTTAGTTTTGCGTGCGGAACCATTTCAACGATCCTCTCTTTACCGGGATGTTTATTATGGTTCGATGTAATCATAAGCTTCTGCGGCTCGTCGTCGTGCCAACGTTGTACACCTTTGAGGCATATAGGGGGGGGGGGCGAGTCTCCGAGGGGGATGATGGCCAGGAAATGCACCTGAGTGGAGAATTTGCATAAAATGGGCAACTTGGGCAAAAAAATACAGAAAAGGGGATTTTTCCAATACAGTATAAAAATTAAAGATTTACACTGTGCTACCTCTGGCCAGTATGCTTTTATCAGTAGCGGCTAGTGACGCTTTTCGAAAACCAATGTTTCCAGTGCCTGCAACCAACTCGAAATCTGATTGGTTATAGCAACAGTTTCATTGACACTTATTTTATGCCCCGGGCCTGCAGAACTTCACAGATTGTGAAGGCGTCCACGTCGATGTCTGACCCTGGTAACAAATGATATCCGAAATGTGATTGGTTAAATGCTTAAATATTCAAATCTCCGTTCCCTCTCGGGCCCTCAGATCCCCTTTCTCCCTCCACCTCTGTATGCCCTCTGCCTGTCTCACCACGATGGGGTGCAGAGCTTTCAGCCGCTGCGCTCCCAAACTCTGGAACTCACTTCCACCCAACATCCGTAACATTGACTGTCTTCCTACTTTCAAATCTCACCTGAAAACCCACCTGTTTAAACTTGCTTTCATGGCCTAGTTTAATCTGCTGTTTTATTGTGTATTGTTTTATTCATGATTTTATTGTTGTATGTATTGTTTTTATTGTAAAGTGTCCTTGGGTGTTCAGAAAGGCGCTTGTAAATTAAATGCATTATTATTATTATATAAAAACACACATCTGGAAGCAGCGCAAAAGAGGAAAAAGTTGCGGAAAAGAAGCTTCAAAACATTTGGAGTTATTTTAAATTATTATTATTATTATTATTATTATTATTATTATTATTATTATTATTATTATTAGTTTTTTATTGTAAAGTGTCCTTGGGTGTTCAGAAAGGCGCTTGAAATAAAATGTATTATTATTATTATTTAACAAGAATTTATGGAGAAAATATCATTCGCATTAGTCTGTGGATTCAGACATTTTTAGGCTAGCAGAGAAGGCATTGCAGGCCTTGACGGCCCACCACTGAAATATTAGCATATTAAGTGCACCGCCACACTGTTTGCTCTGGGAAGCTTTTGCCAACCCGGGAAGTGCGAATGATGTCACATCGGCGCGTATTGGCGCTATTCTCGGCTTTATGAGTCCGAGTGAACAGCCAGCGAATGCGCAGGCCATGTTTGCCCGGCAGCGAGACTGACATAACGTTGTTTGCTTATCAATCGTATTTTGGGCTGGCAGGGCGCCTTGTGTGCGTCTCTTTGATTGCGTCAGCAAGGTATTGCGTGCGCACGCAAAGACAACCGGGGAGAAGATATGTGTTGAAATAATAAAGGACTGGAGACCCCAGCTGTCTCAACATAGGCTTTTCCAATTAACCGTGTGCCCTTGCGTCAATGGCAAAGTCAAGCCCGAAGAGAGCCAGTGAGTGAAAGCAGCCAGCGGCCACGTCGCCACTCGCCCGCGCGTCGTCTGGATGGTTGGGTTTTCCGAAGTATCCTGAGAGATGATCAGAGCAACCTGATACATCTCAAGGTACAGTGATACCTTGGCTTACGAACTTAATTGGTTCCCAGACAGTGTGTAAGGCGAAAAGTGTGTATCCCAAAAATTAATTTCCCATAGGAAACCATTAAAATGAGAATAATCCGTTTCCAGGTCCCCATAAAACAGAATTTTCTACTTTCTAATTTTCTAAGCCTTAAAACTACACAAAATATACCTTCCTTATTTTATGCATAATAAATGTTCTATAGTATTATAATTAAAGAAATAAATTGTACAGTATAATAAAGTCGTTTTATTTACCTTTGTGATGGTCGTTGATGGCTTGATGGAATGGATAGCTTTTTGCATAAAGTGTCTCAAGGAGTTCTGGGTTGTACATCTTCGAAGTTGTGATATTGCAACAGCAACAGATGCAAGCAGACACACTAGAAACATCATTAATAGCTGGTTCCCTCGCTTGTCTTTCCATTTCAAATTGAACTGATGGCTCGTGCGGGTTATTTGTGGAGCCTGATTGATGGGAATTTTTACCTTGCAGTCTACACTCTACCTTTGAACTATCAAAGTTGAAACGAGTCCAAATTTCACTGTTTTCTATCCATTTTGTCACTCTCTCTCTGTCGTTTGCCTGTCCCTTTAATGTTTAAACCACCTCCCCTCACTGCTGCGTTCTTGACCAATCACGTGGCTTTAACCGATGACTGGGGGTGGGGAATAGTGGACCAAAACAAGCCGGCTGCCATTTTCTTGTTAGGAGAACGGGCTCGTTCGCGAACGACACATCACTCATCCGTGTGTATCCCGAAAAATAGTTCGTATGCCAAGGTAAAATTTTGATACATTTAACATTTGTAAACCGAAAAGTTCGTAAGCCAAGGAGTTCGTATACCGAGGTATCACTGTACGAAGATAACGTCAGGTGAAAAGCCGGCGCACTGGATCTTTTGAGGCCACACACACAGACACCTTAGTACTGTACCACACCCTGTCGCTAGCTCGCTTACGGCGTCTGTCTGGGTATGTGCGTGCATGGCCGCGTATTCATTTCACATTGCGTGCGAGGGTGTAATTATTACTGAGACCGTGACATTCAAACACTGCCGCGTCGCTCTGGCGCTACGTGCCGGGCGCCTTTCGCTCGGTTCCACGCTGCACTTGGCTAGCTATCAGCGGGATGGGCCGCTCGGGTGACATTAGTCTGCGGGAATTCCAAGTTGAGGACTTTGTAAAGACGAGAGAGTCTCCTGGGACTAACGAGCTCGAGGGCTGGGCTGGCGGTTCTGCTCTGTGTGTAACTTTATCCTCGGTCTGGTCTTCTGCCAACACACCCTTTTTTTACCGCCACCAGGCCTCTACTTAGTCCATGACCGCCCTGCTGCCATGAACCACACATGTACAAACGGAGGCAGGAACACTCTTTTATTCCACTACGCCATCCTTTTCCTGAGTCTGCTCCCATTTCCAGAAGCCACGGCTAACGCTTTATCGGCACCCAAGCATGAAAAAAAAAATCAAAACCCGAACAAATTCGGGAAATGGCGCTCTGTCATATTTTCAATTCCCGAATAAATTTGTGAATGGCAGTGAATGAGTTAAAAAGGGGGAAAAAAATCCCTTCCTTTCAAGGACTTTTGGGATCCGACGGATTTTACAAGGCCTTGGAACAAAGAGAGGAATGTTTGAGCAACTCCAGCCTTGTTTTACCACCGACGCCGTAGCATCCCCCCCCCGTCACTGCTTCTCACTAGCGTTTAATACAATACAATACAATACAATACAATACAATACAATACAATATACAGTAAAGTCTCGTTATATCGATATTCAAGGGAGCCCGAAAAAATATCGATATAACCGGGACTAGCGATATATCCGACCCTGTTTGCATGTAATTTTCTCCGTGCGTGCATACAAATAGTATCGATATAACCGGGACTATCGATATATCCGATATCGATATAACGAGACTTTACTGTATATTGATGCATATAGCGCTTTAACCACAGCTGAAACCGTAACAAAGCGCATTACATAACTATTAATATAAATGTAAAATATGCATCAATGCAGTCAGATCGCAGTCGGATGACAAAAAGGCATAGTTTGAGAGTTTTGAAAGGCGCTTATAAATATACAGTGACGTTTATCGCGCAGATACACGATAGGTGAAATCCACCAAGTACAATGTAGTCAGCTTTTTTTTTTTTACACAATGCAAAACTGTACATACTGCTACAACTGAAACAAAAAAATAAAACCTCTTTTTAATAGTTTAAAGAACGGTGTTGTAAAACAATATTTTACTGCTGCGCCTATTCGTCCTGACTCCACTGCGCTGTAGCGTCTTTTTCTACTGAAGGAGTCTTTCTCCGAGAGAAGAACGTTGTTATCGGTAGTTGTTGGCACTCTCTTTTTTTTTTAGCAAGAAGATTTTTATCAACCGACATCGCCCGATTTCTAGAAGCAGAATGCTCCATAAGCTGTTCAAAGCCAGTGTGTTTGATTTTATTCTGCTTTGTTTGCAGTGTTGTTTGTTTTTTGTACTTTGTTTGTTTGTTTGCACATTTCCATGCCATTAATAAAAATTAAGAAAAAAAATTTTCCCTGAAAAAAACATCCGTGATGCACTGAAGCGGCGATAAGTGAACCTCGAAGTAGCGGGGGATCACTGTAATGTATATCAAAAAAAAAAAAAAGAGCCGGAACGACGACAACGTCACCACACAATGAACCCGCTGACAGTTGCACAGCAAAGCAGACAAACAGGCCGAGGAGAAGCCAATTATGTCATACGCAAAGGGTGGAGTTCAAACTGACAGACAGACGACCAAACATCCCATTCAAAGCAACCATTTATGTCTGACTTTTGTCAAAGGAAACGCTCGCAAATGAGCGTTCGAGCCCCCCCCCCCCCCACCTCCCTCCCTATCAACAGGTTGCAACCTGGGCGGAATGACGTAGTTCGTAACACAACAGGAAGTAAACTGGACGGACTCGCCAGGGTTGTAAAAACAGTTAAAAACAACAACGGTGATTATCTCGGGGACGAACGGCGCTTCTTACCTGAGAGAACTTTTATTACTCCTATCTTTGGTCTCTTGTTAACTCTCACCATGCACTCCGGTGATGTGGCTCAAGCACAAAGATGTCGCCCCCCCCTTTTATCCCTCTCTATCTGTCTCTCGCTGTCTCTCTTTCTGTCTTTCTCTCTCTCTTCTGTGAGCAGTGCAGACACGAGCGTGTGAGAAGGCGAGTGTGTCTGCGAGCCGGACGGGGTGAGAATAAGCGAGTGGGTGGGGCCGAAGCCATTGCAGGGGATTCCTTTATGACGATGTCAGAAGAGAAGAGACGTCCCCCTTCTATGTCTCTCCTCCATTTTACTCCCTAAAAAATAGAAGAAAAAAAAAAACAAGTAGACGCAACCTCCATCTTGACCCCCCCATTTCCTCCCCCACAGGAAAATGGGGGGCAGGGAGCTAATTGGCCACACGGTTGCTAATAAATGAGCAGCGGCAGTCAAAATCAATAGCAGGAAATGTGCCACAAGTTCAACAGACTAACATGATGGGATAATTTGTGTTGGCGTCCTTTACATACTATAATAATAATAATAATAATAATAATAATAATAATAATAATAATAATAATAATAATCTTCATGTCACAAAGAGGGTACAGCAAGTGCTGAAGAATGAATGACTCTGTCTTTGTGTTGTCATATTAGCTATCAAGCTGGCTAGCTATTAGCTGTCTAGCTGGCTGGTCGTAGGCTGTATAGTTGGCTAGCTTTTGGCTATCTTGTTATCTCTTAGCTATTTATTCGCTATAAAATAGCTAGCTAGCTAGCTTTCTATCCATGTGAGTTACTTCCGGGTTGAGCTCACTCACAGAAAAACTTATCCTGTGACTGTAAGGTGACCTTGATAGTTTTGAAAGGCACTTAGAAATGATATTTATTATTATTATTATTATTATTATTATTATTATTATTAGGTTTTTTTTTGTTCTTTTGAATTCAAGATGGCGCCGCGAGAGTGACTGCCTTTCCCTCAGCTCCTGTATTTTGTTTTTCTACTTCTTTCTTTCCTTTCCTCTTCCTTTCATAACTTTGCTGCTGTGAAATGTAAATTTCTCCACTGCGAGACGAATAAAGGTGCAATCCAATAGTAATAATAATAATAATAATAATAATAATAATAATAATAATAATAATAATAATAATAATTAGCTAGCAAACTAGCTATTAGCTATCTTTTAGCTGGCTAGACAGAAAAAAAACTTATCCTGTGACTGTAAAGTGACCTTGAGAGTTTTGAAAGGCGCTTAGAAATGACATATATGATTATTATTATCAGTTTAATGCACATTTTTGAAATTGAAAAAAAGAACCCTAACTCCTGTGCCAGCAACACAATCTTGTGACAGGCGCTATTAGAAGCTTTACAACTTCCCCCTTCAGGTCTTTGTGTGGATACGTGCGTGTGAGAACAACACAAGTCGTACACAGACAACAACGCCCCTGTAGACGTCACGCATTCCGCTGACACACATATGTATACACACCAGCTTGTCTCTTAGCAACATATGCAAGTGTGCCAAGTGTAAAGACAACGAGCACTTTTTATTTAATTTTATGACATTTTTATTTTCATAGCCACATTTTATCTGTATTGAGGCTAATGATCACGACATGGACAGAAATATTCTCATCAGTTGCAATTCTTTGTAAGAAAAGTTTCTGTCCGGTTTTAGAGGGTTGGACATTCCCTTCTAACATGACACGTAGCAGTCGGCGCTGTCATTAATTAGCTAGGTGACAGATTAGTCCGAACAATGCCCTCCAAACATCGACTTTACGGAAACATGTGAGGCCACGCCCCATTTGAGTGTCATGATGTCAGATGATTTCCTTTGCAAACGCGCAAGAAGGCGCAATTTTATATTTTGGACAGACAAATGTGTGTGTGTGTGTGTTTGTATGACTAGTCTTGTGAGGACCACTAACATTTTATACCAGGGGTGTCAAAGTCATTTTTTTCCGCGGGCCACATTGTAGTTATGGTTTCCTCTCGAGGGCCGTAATGAATTTGGGGAACCCATTAGAATGTTTAAATCCATTCAAATATTACATATAGAGCACACAGCAAATTAATGAATAACTCGTTTTCAAATCTGAAGTCAAGAATAATGACTTTTATTGTGGTTGACATCCAAAAATATGAAATTTTGGCTCAGATTTTAGCAATCATCATGGAATTTAACAAGTTTGATTTGCTTTCGCGGGCCGAAAAAAATGATGTGGCGGGCCGGATTTGGCCCGCGGGCCTTGACTTTGACACCTGTGTTTTATACCATACGTAGTGAGGACATTTTTGACAAGTGAGGACCTTTTGGCCGGTCCTCACTAGTTTTTCATTCTAAAGGCTTCTAGAGGGTCTATATATGCATCTGTTAAAGTTTCCTAGAGGTCCTCACAAATTCACCCAAAATGATTTTTTTGGTGTGTGTCATTTCACTTGGATACACACACTTTTTACTCACTGTGTGTGTTTATCTGTGTGTGCATGGTTAATGAGAGGAAAAAGTTCATACACACAAAATTAAAATGATATTTTAACCAAATTCACTCCAGGGGTGAGGACTTTGAATGTAGCCATTCAGAAACCTCACTCCTGCTGTTATTTCAGTTTCAATTCCACTTTTTATTTCTTTGTTTTTAAAGAAGTTGAAGTAGGAAATGGGGTGACATCTAGTGTTCAAATGTAACACTAGTTCTTCTCTAAATTTATCAGCAACGGTGGTCCTCATTCCTTATCTGGAGTTATCCGGACTTCATAAAACCTTTAAAACAGGAATGTGTGTGTGTGTGCGCGCTCTTGTTTCTGACTAGTTGTGGGGACACAAATCTGTTAACACAGTCACGTCCTGGGGACCATTTGATGTATGGGGACAAAACCTGGGTCCCAAAAAGAAAACATAAAAAATGTTAATCATATACCAAGCTAGGACTTGATTCATCATTAAAGGTCGCTAGTGAGTCGCTAGCTAGTTAGCTTTCTATTTATTTCAGTTACTTCCGGGTTGACTGAATGCTGGCACGTGTGGCTACCGCTGCTCACCCACAGAAAAACTTAACCTGCGACTGTAAAGTGACCTTAAGAGTTTTACAGTCACAGGATAAGTTTTTGTGTTGGTGAGCAGCGGCAGCCACACGCGCCAGCGTTCACTCAACCTGGAAGTAACTCAAATAGACAGAAAGTTTGCTAGCTAGCTAATAGATAACTAATAGCCAGCTAATAGATAATTAATTGAAGCAGAATTCTATACAAATACAAGATGAAAATTTCACTTGGCAAGATTTATCAGTGGGTATAAAAAAGTCTGCATCCCGCTGCCCTGACGCTATTTTTTAAAGTTGTTTTTCAAACTCACTGTTGATGCCACTGTAGTCAAGCCGATCTTTCAGTTAGCTAAAAGGGTGTCATCCGCGTGAGCATCACAGGGCCTCGTTATTGTGTGTGTGTGTGTGTGTGTGTGTGTGTGTGTGTGTGTGTGTGTGTGTGTGTGTGTCCCCGGCCAATAACCCGTCAGCTATTCAGTGGCCTTCCCTCCTCCAACTGTCAACCCTATACGTTTCCCCTCCTTTTCCTCGGCCACCCCACCCTGAACATCCCCATTCACTCCCGGGATACTTGAGCTCACTGCTTTTTTATACGGATCGCTCACTCTTGACCACAGGGCGAGCGGCAGGCCATAAAATGCCTCAAAAAGATCTTGCACGCATTGGACTGAGGCCGCGTCAGCCGTCTCCAAGGTTTCGACTGGATTCATTTTACTTTGATTGCCCTGTCGCTATTTTTTTTTCTTTTTCTCTCTCTCTCTCTCTTTCGCTGTGCCTTGCTCTGTCTGGTATTTATGTGCTAGTTGTTACCGTGGAAACAAGACACACAAACACTGTGGCGGTAGACAGGAAGTACTGTGGAACCACAATGGCGTCACTGCGGCTCGGGACTCGCTTGCCCCGCTCTTTCCTCCGTTTGCCCGAGCCAGCGCGCATGCTGTTATCCTTAGCTCGGGAGACCACAAGGCTCTGTCGCCGCCTTACCCGCGTCGTTGCTTTTTCAGCTGCTCGCCTCTCACTCGCCAGCCATGTTTGCTACGCTTTGGGAAAAAAAAAAAAAAAAATCCCGTGTCTGATTTGCGGCGTCTTTCGCTGACTTGCCGGAAAGCGGTCGGTGCCCCTTTCAGTGTTTTGCGCAAGTGGCTTAGTCATAACAACTTTACAAGCATGAGGCTGTGTAGCACAGTGGCACTCCAACCGGGGGCCCCTGAGAGTCCACAATTCATACTTCAGACTGCCACAACTTGCGAGCTATCTAGCTATCAATCGAGTTATCTAGCTATCAATATAATAATAATAATAATAATACATGTCATGTCACCTTTGAAAACTCTCATGGTCAGCTAGCTCGCTAGATGGATATCGATCTGGCAATCAGGCGATCAATCTAGCTAGCTAGCTATCAGCCTCGCTATCAATATAATAATAACAATTATAATAATACATGTCATTTATAAGCACCTTTCAAAACTCTCAAGGTCAGCTCGCTCTCTAGATAGATATCGATCTGGCAATATATCTAGCTATCAATCTAGCTAGCTAGCTAGCTAGCTCTCTAGATCTATATCTATTGATCTATCGAGCTATCTATCTATCTATCAAGCTTGCTATCAAGCTAGCTAATTTAAAACAGATTATTTACTTACAGCTAGCTATCAAGCTATCTAGCTATCAATCTGGCTATTTAGCTATCAATCTGGCTATCTAGCTATATCTTGCGATCTAGGTAGCTAGCTCTCTAGCTAGCTAGCTATGTATAGACATATATAATAATAATAATAATAATAATAATAATAAATATCATTTATAAGCGCCTTTCAAAACTCTCAAGGTCACTTTAGAGTCACAGGATAAATTTTTGTGTGGGTGAGCAGCGGCAGCCACACATGCCAGCGTTCGCTCAACCCGGATGGATAGATAACTCGATTCGTCGGCCATTTTGGACCCCATTCTGAATACTAATACTAATAAATTTAATTTATAAGCGCCTTTCAAAACATAAAATATAAATAATACAATATAATAAAATATATATATATATATATATATATATATATATATATATATATATATATATATATATATATATATATATATATATATAGTAAAGTCTCGTTATATCGATATCGGATATATCGATAGTCCCGGTTATATCGATACTATTTGTATGCACGCATGGAGAAAATTACATGCAAACAGGGTCGGATATATCGATAGTCCCGGTTCTATCGATATTTTTTTCGGACTCCCTTGAATATCGATATAACGACACTTTACTGTATATATATATATATATATATATATATATATATGTATATATATATATATATATATGAGATTTTTTTATAGGACATTTGGGGTGGGGTTAGGAGGTTCATAGCAGTCTATTACATATTTGGGTCCCCTCGAAGGTTTGCAAGAGACCCTCGTGTAGCCTAAGCGGAATCAACAGGTGACCCACTCACAAAGCCTGCGTGTGGTCCTGTTGCAGAGTCTTACATCAGAACGGCTTAAGCGTCCAAGCGTACTCGCCTCCTGTTCTGCCTGGTCTTCCCATCTCTATATATACACTCCTGGAAAAACCCCTGGAATAGATATTGCCCTTTCCCGATCCACGTGCTAAAAATAGGAGGACCACCTTTGCAAATTTCTTCCCCGCCAACTTAAGGCCTGTCTCGCTTTTTCACTTTTGACACTCGATACGTGTCCGCAAGCTTTGTGTGCCGCTGCCCTTTTGTTATCATCCACTCCCCTAACCTGCGCTTCTTTGACGTTTTCAACTCAACGACCTGTAAACTGACACCTACCAGACAAAAGGCTTCCTCAAGCTAACTGACCGCAGCTGGACTATTCAGTCATCTTTCACCGACTGTATGCAACTGGTCATCCGCCACGTCGCAGGGCACATAGGGATAGATAAACAACTATAGTGATAACTTGGCTTACGAACTTAATTGGTTCCCAGACAGAGTGTGTAAGGCGAAAAGTGTGTATCCCAAAAATTTATTTCCCATAGGAAACCATTAAAATAAGAATAATCCATTCCCAGGTCCCCATAAAACATAATTTTCTACTTTCTAATTTTCTAAGCCTTAAAACTACACAAAACATACCTTATTTTATGTATAATAAATGTGCTATAGTATTATCATTGAAGAAATAAACTGGACTGTATAATAAAGTCATTTTATTTACCTTTGTCATGGTCGTTGATGGCTTGATGGAATGGAGTGGCCGGTTTCATCAGCATTAAACACTTGATGAGGAACATAGCCTTCTTCTTTCACCATCTTGAGGAATGATCCCTTATAGGTGCTTTCTCTGCGATAATTTTACCTAGTTCTTCATCAATAGTGTTCTGTTTAGCTGGGTTGATAGCTTTTTGCATCAAGGGTACAGATGGCCTGTGCGGGTTATACTCTTAATTGAGATATCAAGTAGACAGGATGAACTTAATACAACTAGCTAGCTATATAGCTATTAGATTATAATAATAATACATTTCATTTTGAGGTAGCTATCAAGCTAGCTATTGAGCTAGCTATCAAGCTCGTTAGCTATCAATCTGGCTATCTAACTATCAATCTGGCTATCTAACTATCAATCTGGCTATCTAGCTATATCTCGCAATCTAGCTAGCTAGCTAGCTAGCTAGCTCTGTCCGTCCATCCGTTCATGTAATCGCTCGACCATCCCGTGTGGATCCGACGGGCGCTGAACCGCGGTCAGTAGATGCGTTCCCAGGATACACAAACCAAGATGAAAACACAAGTAGATCGTGTTGCGCTGAGCTCATCATCAGCGCCGGAGATGAATCGAAGCGCCAGCCACGGGAAGGATTAGGAACAGATAAAAGAAACTCACAGGGACTTTTGTCTCGCAGTGGGAGCTGAAAGCGTGTTTAAACATAGAAACTTGCTGCATCAGGGATTAATTATGAAAACGACCAGTAGCTGCGTTGTTACAAGCAAAGGATTAATTGGCCGCAATTGAGGGAATAAAAGTTTTTCCTTTTTTTTCACGAGGAAATGCCTATAATACATTGATTTTTAACGTCCAAAGTGTGTGTGGTGCATTCCGGCAGTGTACAAGAAAATACAAACGCTCCCCTACTTACGAACATTCGAGTTACGAACAACGGTGCATACGAACATTTTTGCGGATTTGTCGAAAAATGTGCGGACTGAGATGCTGTAAATTAGATTTTGTATTGGGTTGGATTGGATTGGATTGGATATGCCTTTATTGCGCGCAGTTTTCCAAGTAGTGCTTCTTTCCGCCGCTAATACCGATTTGAGGCGCTGTGAGAGCACATATGTAGTATGCAGTTGTACATGTACATATCTTTATGGTCCATTTTTTTTAATTAAATGTTAATTTTTCAGTACAAACCAATACAGGTTACTGATGCAAACCTTAAACATACTTATATAAACATTAAACATACTTATACATACATTCCATACAAAATATAGCCCTGAAGCAACTTATGAACAAATTCATTTTATGAACGACCGTAACGTATCTCGTTTGTAAGTTGAGGAGTCTTCTTTTCCTTTCGGCTTTTCCCTTTGAGGCAGGGGTGTCAAAGTCATTTTTTGCCGCGGGCCACATTGTAGTTATGGTTTCCTCTCAAGGGCCGTTATGAATTTGGGGAACCCATTAGAATGTTTAAATCCCTTCAAATATTACATATAGAGCACACAGCAAATTAATGAATAACTTGTTTTCAAATCTGAAGTCAAGAATAATGACTTTTATTGTGGTTGACATCCAAAAATATGAACCTTTGGCTCAGATTTTAGCAATCATCATGGAATTTAACAAGTTTGGTTTGCTTTCGCGGGCCGAAAAAAATGATGTGGCGGGCCGGATTTGGCCCGCGGGCCTTGACTTTGACACCTGTGCTTTAAGGGGTCGCCACAGCAAATCAGTGTCCTCCATCTTTAGAGGTTTGATCCGCATGTTTGTTTTGGAGTGTCTGTAATAAATGAAAATAACCACATTTGTTGGGGTGCTACTAGCTGCTATTTGTATTCCTGAGCTAGTTGTAGGAACCCCGTGTACTACCCCGGCACTGCCCGTGCATTAGCGATTGTGAGCAACTTACAAACTAATTCAACTTACGAACGACCGGAAAATGCTCAAATTAGGCCCGATAGTCGGCATGCGTGTAACCTCGTCAACATTATGCTGTATGTGTAGCAATTCTTCAGCGCATCCTCGTTGGTCGGCGAAACGGATGTCTATCTGTGACCACATGGTGTTTCTGTTCCTCCGTTGACATCATTCGGGAAGGGGTGGGGGGTGACGTGGACGGGTGACTTCCTCCTCACCATCAATCACACTTCCCAATCCCGATGTACTTTACAACTCCGCACCACATTCTGCCCCCCTCTCGTTAGCTTTGGCGTTAGCCGTCGACGCCATTTTCCAGCCGCTTGTCCATTTAAACGGCGACCTCTACGTCATTCGCGCCTTCTTAAAGTTATAGCCGTGAAATTCACCCGCCTGCTGCACAAGGGAGGACAATGCGTCAGTTTGTTTCAGAAATTGCCTCCGTGAAATCTACAGCCGTTAGAGGGCAGGTGGTATTTCATATCCGCTTCGATAACAAGGCAAGCTGAACAATCAACACCGGGCTCTGATTGCCTTATTTTGCTTCTATGTTATCAAAACAGGAAACCTTTTACAACTGAGGATATCAATGGGTCTTTCCCCGGGGGAACCACGTTCCGGACCGTGGACCACTTTAAGAAAATGTTTTACCCCAATTTAATTTAAAGTAGATTAGATTAGATTAGATGAGCCTTTATTTATCCCACAGTGGAGAAATGTACATTTCAAAGCAGCAAAAGCAAAATACAGGAGTTGCTGTAAAGGCAGCCACTCTCACGGCGCCATCTTGAAGGCAAAAACAAACAAAACTATATTACAAATAATGTAACACAACACAAAAGACATTCAGTCATTCAATCTGAAGCACTTTCCGCACCCTCTTTGTTGCATGAAGCAGTTCTAGTTGAAAGAAGAGAGGATCAAAGCATCCTTTTCACCAGTGGATCAGGGATGTCATGGTGAAATGTGTGCGTCTGCTACAAGGTAAATGTTGAAAGCAAACACGAAGCTAGCTGTAGCATCCATTGAGAAAAAGAGATTGGCTCACATCTCCTGTCCCATGTAAATCCGCTTCAATTCCAAGCCGCGACACTTCCACAACAGCAGAGGCATCTCTGCATTGACTCTCCTTTCTTCTCATTGCGGACTCCCCAACTTAACATCTTTGCTCATTGCAATGTTCCTCACCCGTCGTAAATCGTCAACTGAGCCTTCTGCAGGACTCTCTACGCCTTCTGCAACTTAACTTATACAGTAGTGTACATGTAAATACAGGTAACATCCGACTTACGACCAGCTCGACTTACAACCACCCGTACTTACGAACACAACCTCCAGACCCCATTTTTACAATTTTAATTCTACGCTGGCAACCACAACGCGCTATCAGGTCGGCAACGCGTATGACAATTTTGGCCAGCCAGCCAGCATCTGACGCTCACACAGCAATCGACCGTGCGATTGCACCAGAGGGGGGAGTTTTTGCCAGTCATTTAGCCTACGAGTCTCTATTCAACATTTTGAATGTATTTCGACTTACGACCATTTCGACTTATGACCGTTTGTCGGTCGTAAGTCGGATGTTACCTGTATTATACTTTATATACTACATGTTGATAGTGGACTGTTTACTTTACTGAATTAGAATTTTGTACTGTCCTATAAACACTTACTGTGCTTCTTTATGCATGTCCTCTACTTTGTTCCACTAAATTCGGCGTTATAAATACTATTTTTGTACTCATACACATGTAAATTTACCAAAACATGTAAGGTTCCCGGTCTGCATTTACCGCAATAAACGAGGGATTACTGTACTTGCAGTACCTAATGCTGTGTCTATTCGGTGCCTGACCATATCGTCACCCTGATCTGTTCAAAATGACCCAGATGTAAGCCTCAAGGCGTCTCAGCGTGGCAAAAAGGTTCCCACGCGCTAACAGCGATCAAAGATGACAGCTTGGTTATACCGAGGAGTAATTAGCATGACCTGCCCTTGACTCATCTTCCTGTAAACCCTTTTTTTGTTTGTTTATTCATTTTAAATCCTTTACATGTTGTCCGTTTCCAAAACTAAATAGGCGCGTTGTTTGCTAAGCAAAACCAGGTGCTTGTCGTTAGACCTTGTGGGCGTCGCACAATAAAATGGTCGCGCCATAGGTGTGTTCAAAAGGAGTGTCTGTAGGTGCTCACGTGTCCACAACCTCCACCCTGATGACCCCGAATACTCTCACGGCCTCATTGGAACTTTAAATTTCTTTCATGTGTTGTTTTTTTTTTTTCCTAAAAAAAATGACCTCATGCGGTTCCTTCTGCCCTTACGTTTAGCCTTTCCGTGCACATTGTTGCAGCTGTCCTTATTTGGCTTCCCTTTGACTAAGTGGGAGTATGTATTCCGCTGTGTGTGTGTGTGTGTGTGTGTTTCCTCCTGACTATGTGACTCACTGCTTGTCTGACTCACGAGTGTGCTAACAAAAACACACAGTTGCCATGGAGACGCTAACTCTTGGTTTCCCTCCCCCGCCCTGTCGGCCTTCTTTTTTTTTTTTCGTGGGCATCGCTGCATCCTGGGCAGCCTTGGCACAGCTTAATGGGTGGCGCCCCTGTGTTGGGTGGGACTATTTGGCTCATACTTAACTGAAAATCAGCGGTAGGAAGTAACCAGGGGTGTGTCGAGAAGGGGAACATTTTTTTTTGTACTGTATATGCAAAAATCTGCCCGTTTTTGCATTTTTAAAAGTAACATTTCCCGAAAATCACAATATTTAATCAACGTTTTGAGAACAGACCGACAGACTATTCATGTGGCTCAGGATAAGTCAGCTAGCTAGCTAATAGATAGCTAACAATAATAATAAAAATAATACATTTCCTTTATAAGCGCATTTCAAAATCTCAAGGTCATTTTATAGTCACAGGATAAGTTAGATAGCTAGCTAGATAGCTAAGAGATAGCTAATACTTTTGCATAATTTTGTTGCCTTATTTATCATTAGAGCTAACAAAAGAAATATACATTGACTTACAATGAATAATAATAATGATGATGATGATGATAATAATGATGATAATAGTAATAATAACAATAATAGTAATAATAATAGTATAAATATACATTGACTTACAACGAATAATAATAATAATGATGATGATTATGATAATAATGATGATAATAGTAATAATAACAATAATAGTAATAATAATAGTATAAATATCCATTGACTTACAACGAATAATAATAATAATGATGATGATTATGATAATAATGATGATAATAGTAATAATAACAATAATAGTAATAATAATAGTATAAATATCCATTGACTTACAACGAATAATAATAATAATAATAATAATAATAATAATAATAATAATAATAATAATAACAGTAGTAGTAATAATAATAGTAATAATAATAATGATCTTCTTCTTTTCCTTTCGGCTTTTCCCTAATGATAATAATAATACATTTAATTTTCAAGCACCTTTCAAAGCACACAGGGACACTTTACATCTAAAAGAACAATAAACACCAGAAAAATAAATATAGTTACTTTTATTAATGTTATAGTTATAATATAATATAATAAATAATATAACTATACTAACTTATCCTGTGACTATAAAGTGACCTTGAGAGTTTTGAAATGCCCCCATAAATGAAATGTATTATGTATTATGTAGTTGTTATTAGTAATAGCTATCTATTCGCTAGCTAGCTAGCTATCTATTTGAGTTACTTCCGGGTTGAGTGAATGGATTATTATTATTATTATTATTATTATTATTATTATTATTATTATGTTATAACTTTTATTCATGTTAGCACATTCACCGCCATTCCCAAATTTATTCGGGAATTAAAAAGGAGAGCGCCATTCCTGAATTTGTTAGGTTTTTGTTTCATGCGAGAGTGCCGATAAAGTGCAGGCCAGACCTCTGGCAATTTTTTTCCCTTCCACAAGGAGGCATCATTTACCTTTTGTCCATGTTAGCGCTTTGTTCCACCTTCAGCCGTTGTGAGAGCGCTATATAAATCTGTATGTATGTATTGCATTGTATTTTGGACAGCCGCCCTCATTTCAATGTCATATAACTCCAGACCTATATAATTTAGGAATTAACTTTTTTTTTCTGATGAAAGAAATGAGTCTCAGGTTTCTCACACAGTATTGAATGTTTATATAGTCCTAAAACTCAATATTCCATGGGTCCTCGAATTTGAGTGACAAAAACCTTGGCACTGGAGCGGACACATTTTGCACATCTGGCATTTTGCGCATCTGGCAGTGAAGGAGTTAAAATGCAGCAATTTCCTGAAATGTAAAACAAATTAAAAAATCAAATAAAATAAGAGCATCACTGCCACCTATTGTGCTGGATATGCAATTACATGACAATCAAGGACCCCTCCTGGCGGTCCTCTCCTGAGAAAGAGATTGCTACAAAGAACCAGAAAACTGCTTTTGATGAAGACAATCAGCTTTCGTCAGTACCAAGTACAAAAAATGCTTTTCTGGGCACAAGCCCAAGCGGGACCACCTGGGGTTCTCCACCCCACCTTGTCTTGATGCTGTTAACGCTCGAAAATTGCAGACCCAATTTAAATGGAGGTTTGACAAAGGTCAGGTGTGGCGCCAGCTGTGCCCAATGTCGCACACAATTGCATAGCGGGTTCGGCCTATTTCCTGGAAACGAAATGATCATGATACACCACCTAGTGGAATCATTGTTTGTTTTGGGTTATCTCCCTAAAAATTTCCAGTAATCTTTTAAACAACAGCGGTTTCCAAACTATGAAGCAAGGCCGATTTGGAAAATCTCACGGAACATTACCAATCAGAAATGTTTCAAATTTGTGCCACACTGGGGAAAATTGCAGTGTCAAGTCAGGTCACCGTTTTGAAGGTTTCATAATTTGTTAATTAACATCCAGTGGAAAACAGGAAACTTGTTCTACGTGATCACTGTAACGATGTTGAAATGACACATTTTACGACACTGTTTGCTCTGCATGACATTTGCGGAAAAAAAAAAACCTTTGGTGGTTTTGTCCCGTTGTTAATTTTGTAGATGTCACTTGAAATGTCCCCCAAATGACGGCCAAACAAAACAAATGCAAAAAACAATCGTCATCTTTTGTAATGAGCCTATAGGTGTGGTGATATATTGGGAACAATTAAATGATTCATTATATCGCGCTCTGGCTAGCTAGCTCTCTAGCTAGCTATCTAACATATCCTGTGACTATAAAGTGACCTTGAGATTTTGAAATGCACTTATAAAGGAAATGTATTATTGTTATGATTATTATCAAAGTCAAAGTCAAATTATTAGCTATATCTTAGCTAATTAGCTAGCCAGATTTTGAAATGCACTTATAAAGGAAATGTATTATTGTTATGATTATTATCAAAGTCAAAGTCAAAGTCAAATTATTAGCTATATCTTAGCTAATTAGCTAGCCATCTAACTTATCCTGTGACTATAAAGTGACCTTGAGAGTTTTGAAATGCGCTTATAAAGGAAATGTATTATTGATATTGTTATGAGCTATGTATTAGCTAGCTAGCTAGCTAGCTAGCTAACTCATCCTGTGACTATAAAGTGACTGAGATTTTAAAATGCGCTTAGAAAGGAAATGTCTTATTATTATTATTATTATTATTATTATTATTATTATTATTATTATTATTATTATTATTATTATTATTAGCTATCTCTTAGCTATCTAGCTAGCTATCTAACTTATCCTGTTACTATAAAGTGACCTTAAGAGTTTTGAAATGCGCTTATAAAGGAAATGTATTATTGTTATTATTATTACAGTATTAGCTATCTCTTAGCTATCTAGCTAGCTATCTAACTTATCCTGTGACTATAAAATGACCTTGAGATTTTGAAATGCGCTTATAAAGGAAATGTATTATTGTTATTATTATTGTTAGCTATCTATTAGCTAGCTAGCGATCTGACTTATCCTGTGACTAGAAAGTGACCTTGAGATTTTGAAATATGCTTATATAGGAAATGTATTATTGTTATTATTAGCTAGCTAGCTAGCAAGCTATCTAACTTATCCTGTGACTATAAAGTGACCTTGAGAGTTTTGAAATGCGCTTATAAAGGAAATGTATTATTACTGTTGTTGTTATTATTATTAGCTATCTCTTAGCTATCTAGCTAGCTATCTTACTTATCTTATGCCTATAAAGTGACCTTGAGAGTTTTGAAATGGGCTTATAAAGGAAATGTATTATTGTTATTATTATTATTAGCTATCTATTAGCTAGCTAGCTAGCTTTTTTATGTATTTACTTCCGGGTTGAGTGAACACTAGCACGTGTGGCTGCCGCTGCTCACCCACTGAAAAACTTATCCTGTGACTCTTGAGAGTTCTGAAAGGCGCTTCTGAATGAAATGCATTATTATTATTATTATTATTATTATTATTATTATTATTATTATTATTATAGGCTTGACTTTGTCGCGCTTATGTTGGTGCACGATACCTAAAATGATATTGTGAGCCATTTTAATTTCGTTGACATTTCAAGTGCAGCACGACATTAGTGTATTTGGAATGTTCTCCCTCAAACTGTCACGATAGGACAATGACAACCCAACAAAACTTGCGTAGTGCAAGGCAGACATGGACGTACACACACGTTGACACGCGTCTTTGACCTTTGCGCGGCCTGAGCAGCTGGAGAATTCTGAGAGAACAGAATGAAACCGTATACCGCCGTAATCCTCATCTGGAGCGACAAAGAGTGCGAGGACTGACGACACAAAACATTCCATTGGTGGTGTGATGGGGCAGGGACAGGGGAAGGGGTCTTGAATGTAACATAAGAAAAACTCTGTGATGGAGTTTTCATATTTTATTGAAAATGCGAAGCACACGTGTCAGCTTTGCAACAGCGTTTGTTTGTTATTGAACCATCCGAAGTGGGTGGCTTTGGATGGGTTTTAAAATAGAACACGTACATTGTCCATATAAATGATGTTTTTCTAACTTGCGGATCCATTTTGAACACAGTGGCTATATCAACACGTGAAATGAAACACACCGGCATGTGCGTGACAGCTGCTGATTTTTTTTGCAGCGAATAATCCTTCGTAAAATCCTCACAAATTTCTTCCCCGACGCAAAGCGTCGCTAAATTCGGACTGTCTGAGTTTAGAATGCCTCGGAGCATTTATGACGCCATTCATTCACAAGCGCGCCTTTGTTCACTTTGCCATAATGTGCTTGGACTTCAAAACTATAAACACGATAATTTTTTTCTCAACGCGAGTCATCAATTACTTGTTGTCCTGTCCATAAGTGTGTGTGAGTGAGTGTGTGTGCGTGTGTGTGTGTATAGCTAGCTAGCTAGATAACTAGCTAGTTAGCTAGTTAACTTAATGAACTAGATAACTTAATGAAGGTAGATAGCTAGCTAGATAGCAATCTAGCGAACTAGCTAGCAAGATAGAGTAGTTAGGTAAATAGCTAGATAGAGTAGTTTGCTAGATAGCTTGACAGAGTAGTTGGCTAGATAGCTTAGATAGATTCAGTAGTGTGTGTGTATAGCTAGCTAACTAGCTAGTTAGCTAGTTAACTTAATGAACTAGATAACTTCATGAAGGTAGATAGCTAGATAGAGTAGTTAGAGTAGTTGGCTAGATAGCTTGACAGAGTAGTTGGCTAGATAGCTTGACAGAGTAGTTGGCTAGATAGATAGATACAGTAGCTAACTAGATAGATACAGTAGCTAACTAGATAGATTCAGTAGTGTGTGTGTGTATAGCTAGCTAGCTAGATAACTAGCTAGTTAGCTAGTTAACTTAATGAACTAGATAACTTCATGAAGGTAGATAGCTAGCTAGATAGCAATCTAGCGAACTAGCTAGCAAGATAGAGTAGTTAGGTAGATAGCTAGATAGAGTAGTTTGCTAGATAGCTTGACAGAGTAGTTGGCTAGATAGATAGATACAGTAGCTAACTAGATAGATTCAGTAGCTAGATAGCTAGCTAGATATACAGTGGCTAGCTAGATACAGTAGCTAGATAGGTAGGATAAATATATAGATATCTAGCTAGCTACTCGATGAGAAGGTTTCTTCAGCCGTCATCTGTACAAAAGTGAAGGTTTCGGACGTTTCGCCTCCTATCCAAGAGGCTTCGTCAGCGAACTAAAGTCTGACTGGTCGTATCGGCCCCATTTATATATCCCTAATGTCCAGACCTGGTGGCGCCGGACACAGCTATGATAGGTCCCTACTCTCAGGTTGGGGGGGGCGCGGGACCCCCCCCTGTGGCCCCACTGATTGTTCCTACATTCCTGACTAACGATTGGCCTATTACACCCACACCCCCCGGTATCACCTCATCAGCATAACGACCCTCATCAGCATTGCGAAAGTTGCCTAACCTGTTTTGCCTGAGCAGGCTATTGTATGAACGATCCAAATTGAACCTCACACCACCAGACCGGTTTAATGAAGGATTTTGTTGTTTTATAAGAATCGCCTCTTTTACCCCCCTTTCAAACCATCTATGTTCTTTCGCTAAGATTTTAACCTCATTGTCGTCAAATGAGTGGTTGCTAGCTTTTAGGTGCAAATGTACTGCCGATTGAGGCCCACTAGTATTATCCCTGCGATGTTGATAAAGTCTTTTTTTGAGAATTTGTTGAGTCTCCCCAATGTACTGCTCTTTACAATTTTCATTCTTACAATGTATGGAATAAACTACATTACTTTGTTTTTCATTTGGTAGCCTATCTTTTGGATGCACTAATTTTTGCCTTAACGTGTTTATCGGTTTGAAATAAGTAGGAATTTTATGTTGCCAAAGGACTCTTTGTAATTTTTCAGAAACTCCTGCAATGTACGGTACTGCTACTCCTCTCCTTTTTGAATCTTGAGAATTATTGGTTTCGTTCGCTATTCTTTCTTTCTGACATTTGTTGAATGACCACTGAGGGTACCCACAGTTAGTGAGTGCTCTCCTGATATGTTTTGACTCCTTTTCTCTACCTTCAGTGCTAGTTGGTATTAGTTTAGCCCTATGCTGGAGGGTTCTGATAACTCCTAGTTTATGTTGTAAACCTATCATAGCTGTGTCCGGCGCCACCAGGTCTGGACATTAGGGATATATAAATGGGGCCGATACGACCAGTCAGACTTTAGTTCGCTGACGAAGCCTCTTGGATAGGAGGCGAAACGTCCGAAACCTTCACTTTTGTACAGATGACGGCTGAAGAAACCTTCTCATCGATGGACCACTCCTGTACGACTGAGAGCTTACACAGACGCCTAGCTAGCTACTGTATCTATCTAGATAGATACATATCTATCTATATGTATCCTTTCTTTCTAGCTAGCTACTGTATCTATCTAGCTAGCTACTGTATCTATCTAGTTAGCGAGCTCGATAGTTAGACAGATAAGACAATATCAACTTTAAAAATACAATTTTATTGTAATACTGTCTTCAATGCAAGTCGCCGTTGCCAAATTTCCAACGCTCATCTAATCTCCAGCACATTGATGTGTTTTTTTTCACATTAACTCACCTTTGTGAGTAAATACATACATAACCTTAATCATTTCTTGTCGAGAACAAACAAAGAATGACAAAAAAAAAAAGTCAAATAAGGTCATGTTGTATTTGTGGTGCCGGTCTGCCCTCTGCTGTACACGTTCAGTTAGTTTCCTTGAGGTGAATGGCGTCCGCATCTCACTGTGATCTTCTGGGCCACAATCATTGATGTCACCGTGACCATATGGCAACTTCACATTGCCGTGACCTAGCTTGTATAACACTTCATATACTTTACTACAAAAATATGTCCGCTATAGTCGAGGAGTGATTTTAAAATAATCCTTTCAAATCAGCCTCTCATGTTGGAAGCATCTCTTTTAGAAATTGCTAAAGAGCTCATATTTCTTCATCCAGTCCATCTGCGGTGCCCGCCTCTTCTCTTTGGCGTGGAGCTTCCGCTTCTCCTCGGCCGCCGTGGCGCTCAGGCCGATTTCGGCGAACGGGTCCGAAAATCTACTTCGTTCGTCACCCACCATCTAGAGCGGACACATGATGCAAAGGTCGGTCGGACGTTACGATGATGTGAAGTGAGTGTCGGTGACGAATAAGTCCACCCACCTGTGTGCCGTTGCGCCTGTGATTGAAGGTTGTTGACCTGATGGAATGTGACGTGGAGCTCCCGTTCATAAGAGGACTGTGAGATCCGTTGGAGATCGAGGGACCATCGTAATCTATGACAATAATCGGAATGTATACTTGAGTACAGTGATACCTTGGTTTACGAACTTAATTGGTTCCCAGACAGAGTGTGTAAGGCGAAAAGTGTGTATCTCAAAAATGTATTTCCAATAGGAAACCATTAAAATGAGAATAATCCGTTCCGGGGTCCACATAAAACATAATGTTCTACTTTATTATTTTCTAAGCCTCAAAACTACACAAAATATACCTTATTTTATGTATAATAAATGTGCTATGGTAGTATAATTAAATAAATAAACTGTACTGTATAATAAAGTCATTTTATTTACCTTTGTGATGGTCGTTGATGGCTTGATGGAATGGAGTGGCCAGGTTCCTCAGCATTAAACACTTGATGAGGAAGGTAACCGTCTTCTTTTACCATCTTGGAATGATCCCTTGTAGGTGCTTTCTCTGCGATAATTTTATCTAGTTCCTCATCAATTGTGTTCTGTTGAGCTGGGTTGATAGCTTTTTGCATCATGTGTACAGATGGCTTGTGCAGGTTATTCGTGGAGCCTGATTGACGGCATATTTTAACATTGCAGTCTACACTCTGCCTTTGAACTATCAAAGTTGAAACTCTCACGGTCGTCTGCCTGTCTCTTTCATGTTTAAACCACCTCCCCTCACTGCTGCGTTCTTGGCCAATCACGTGGCTTTAACCGAAGACTGGGGGCGGGGAATAGAGGACAAAATAAGTCGGCAGCCATTTTCTTTTTGGAGAACGGTTTCACTCTCTCTCTATCTGTAAACCCCACCCCCTCACTGTTGGGTTCTTGACCAATCACGTGGTGTTAACCGGAGACTGGGGGTGGGGAATAGAGTACAAAAACAGTCGGCTGCCATTTTGTTGTTAGAAGAACGGGCTCGTTCGCGAACGACACATTACTCATCGTGAAAAGTTTGTATGCCAAGGTAAAATTTTCATAAATTTAACATTCGTAAACCGAAAAGTTCGTAAACCAAGGGGTTCGTCAACCGAGGTATCACTGTACTTCCTTTCAGCCAATTCAGCCAAAACTATTTTCCCCCCTCATGCTATTTCAAAATGTTTGTAAGTAGCCTTGCCTTGGTGCCTTGCGATACAAGTTTAATGACCACTTTTGTAACTCAAAACTCATGTCAGATCATATTCCCCTATTGAAATGAGTGGAAATGCCATTAATCCGTACCAGGTTTCGTCCAAAATAACCCTAAAACGTCGCGTGAGTATTTTTTTGAACCAAGTGATGACATTTTTACCTTTCACATGGCTAACAGTGGGGATGACGCCCTTCATCTTAAAGTACTCATCCGTATCCGGATCCACAACCAGCAGCCAGGTCTCATTGCCTCCTTTCTTTATGAAGGCCACCACTTCGGAGTGCCGCATACCCTCGATGTTCACGCCATTTACCTAATAGACAAAACATGACAAAAAAAGTAGGGAAGATAATTAATACTTTGCTCCTGAATCTTTATTGAATAATTATAGTAGTTATGAATTCTGAGGTCTACAAGACCATTTTATCCGGAAATCTAACAAATCAAAAGTTGCTTGTAGTAGACATGCACATTCCACCATGACGTCCCTGATCCACTGCTGAAAAGGACACTTTCACTGAGAACTACTTCATACAACAAAGAGGGTGCAGAAAGTGCTGAAGAATGAATGACTCTCTGTGTCTTTGTGTTGTCATATTATTTGTTATTTTGTTTTTTACTTTGTTTTACTTGTCGGTTGAGTGAACGCTGGTGCGTGTGGCTGCCGCTGCTCACCCCCAGAAAAAAATATCCTGTGACTGTAAAGTGTCCTTGCGAGTTTTGAAAGGCACTTATAAATGAAATGGAGTATTATTATCATTACAATTATTATTATTATTGAGAAACAATCCAAAGTATCTTCCAGCTACAGTATATTTGGTCACACTTTCTCATTCAACCAGTAGAGGGCGTCATAGATCAACATACTATCGTGTTCAAGCTATTCTATAAGATCAAGCAAGCTTTCTCATTTTGAGTGATGGTTGTTTTTTTTTGTATTGTTTTGGAAAACGGACCTTTGGAAAAATCGGGTAGCTGTGATGTGTTTATGGGATGGCCCAGGGAAGGGGACCTGTGGACTCTGGGATGGGGTTGCTTTTTCCAAGTATGAAAGCTGCTATCATTATTAACTATTTATTAATCGACTGATACTGACTGCAACATATTCATTTGACTGACCTCAGCGTGCACCCTTGCTATGTATTAAGTGGGCTCTATGTGACTGTAGGGGGGGGGGCAAAGCTTGTGTCTAGACCTGCGCCTTCCTGTGTCAGGTAATTTCACAGCATGCCCAGTTAGCCATCAATTTTTCATGCCGCTCTTTGGTTTCGGTCCTGGTTTCGTATGTCTTTGTGCTGACGAGGACCTAAATTCGTGCTTGTCATAATACACTGGAAAAATAAATACATTGACAGACTGAACTGGTCTTTCAGGATGAACGAGATGAAACGCAGAAAAAGACTGGTTGTTAGTTCATCGATTCCCCCCGTAAAAGGGCATATAATAATAACAACAACAATAATAATAATAATAATAATAATAATAATAATAATAATAATAATAATAATAATAATACATTTCATTTATAAGCGCCTTTCAAAACTCTCAAGGTCACTTTACAGTCACAGGATCAGTTTTTCTGTGGGTGAGCAGCGGCAGCCACACGCGCGAGCTTTCACTCAACCCGGAAGTCACTCAAATAGATAGAAAGCTAGCCATCTAGCTAATAGCTAGCTAGATAGCCAGCCAGATAGCTAGCCAGATAGTCAGAAAGTTAGCTAGCCATATACAATAGTCAGAAAGCTAGCCAGCTATCTAATAGATAACTAATAGATAGCGAGCTAGCCAGCCAGATAGCCAGCCAGTCAGAAATCTAGCTAGCTAGCTAGCTAGGTAATAGCCAGATAATAGATAGCCAGCCAGATATTCAGAAATCTAACTGGCTAGATAGCCAGCCAGATGGCTAGCCAGATAGTCAGAAAGCTAGCTATCTATTGGCTGATACATAGCTAATGGATAGATAGCCAGCTAGATAGCTAGCCAGATAGCCAGAAATCTAGCCAGCTAGGTAATAGCCAGCCAATTGATAACCAGCTCGATAACCAGCCAGCCACCTAGATAGCTACCTATCCAGATAGCTAGCTAGCCAGCCAGATAGGTAGCTAGCTAGATAGCCAACTAGATAACCAGCCCGCTAGCCAGATAGCGAATAGACTTGAATATGACACGGTTGTCAGTTAGGGTACAACGCGTGATCACATGACTTTGTATGCAAAGTGACATACAGGATTAGGAATAACCTGAAAAACAAAAGACATTCTTCGTAATAGAGTAAACAAGCAGTATAACAACAGGTGTCTTGTTTTGTAGCCTTTCATTAGCGCCGCATCCCACACATGACAATGCGCTGTTCTCTGGTATAATTAATAAGTGCTGTTGGAACATGGTCTGCTTCTCCGGGGAGTCCATAGGAAACACCTGAGCCAGCGTCAGTCAGTATGTACAACGTACGTGCGTGCGTGGGTGAGAAAATGAGACATTCGTGATTGTGCCATCTCCTCGTGGTGAGTTTTCTATGTGATATCCAGCTGCTCGGAATGTTCCCACTCCTCTGCGTTTTGCTTACTGCATTCGTGTAAATCCATTTGGTATATTGTTGATTTTCATTGAGCAGCTACAAAGTCACATACCGTAGCTCAGATTTAGCATTGTATGCTTTGCAGTAATCCCTCGTTTATCACGGTTAATGTGGACCGGGACCACCCGCGATAGATGGAAAAACGGCGATGTAGCGAATCCTACATGTATGTACTAATACATTTCATTTATAAGCCTGGTGGAAAAATCCTTCAATGGTATATGGGGGGGGGGGGGGGGGGGGGGGGGGGGGGGCGACAGGGGGGGGGTCGTCCATCTTGAGGAATGATTCCTTGTAAGCTTCTGCAACTTTATCGTCAGAACTGGCTTCCTCACCATGACGAATGACACTATGAATCCCTGTACGACACTCAAAGTTCTCGAACCATCCGCGGTTAGTTTTTTTTTTTTTTTTTTTTTTTTACTTTGTTACTTCTGGGTTGAGTGAACGAAAAATATGGAATTTGCATGTCATCTTTGTTCCTGGAAGATTCTCTATGCATGCCGTGCATTTGGCTGGCTACATGTGTAAAAATTATTTGGTTATGAAGGGAACTGATCATTCTGGAATTATAATCACCATGATCATCAATCCAAACTGCAAAGACGAGAAAAAAAAAGAACAGCTAAAATTGCAGTACAGTTTACAAAAGCCCAACCGCACCATTTATTGAAAGCAGATGCTAGCTAGCTAGCTAGCTAGCCCCCATTGCACGATGCATTGCAAGCAATTACAAGTGCTGGGGTCACGCTTGCCTGAGATCTGGACTGTGTCAATATGAGTGAGTGGGAGCGAGGCGGGTCAGGTGGTTGACAGTGTTGGGGGGGGCGAAGGTCAGGGGGTCAAAACAATAGCAGGAATACACAGAAATGATCCACTTCAGATCATGTAACATGCACATGTGTGTCAGGAATATATTTCAATGGGATGTACCTCAATAATTCTGTCTTGAGGTCGAAGCCCGGCCTGGTCCGCGGGCGAGCCGGTGTCCAGCGAACGTATGTACTGGCCCGGCCTGGCCCGATGACTGTGTAGGTTGAAGCCGTAACCCGTCTCAGAGCGCACCAAGTGGCATAGACGCGGCGCGAGCTCCGACGGGTCGCCGTGGAGACGTGATCGAGACTCTGCCTGGGTGTGGGATACCGCACCGACGGGAATCTCCTGGAAACATGACATTAATAATAATCATAAGAATACATTACAGTTTAATCACCTTTCAAAGCTCTTAATATCACTTTTCGTCACTACATGATGATATGAGACGTCCAACAGTGTTCTGAGTATGTAGAACACACAAGGAATTTGTCTCCGGTAGTATACATCCTGTACTCGAAAGACATGCACGGAATACAAGTACAGTGAGACCTCAACTTACAAACTTAATTGGTTCCCAGACAGAGTGTGTAAGGTGAAAAGTGTGTATCTCAAAAAAAAAATCCCATAGGAAACTATTAAAATGGGAATAATCCGTTCCCGGGTTTCCATAAAATATACTTTTCAACTAAATAAGCATAAAAAACTACACACAACATACCTTATTCTATGTATAATAAATGTGCTATTGTATTGTAATGAAAGAAATACACCGCATTGTATCATAAAGTCACTTTATTTGCATTTGTGATGGTCATTGATGGCTTGATGGAATGGCGTTGGAGGTCGAAGGTCAAACGGAATTGCTGTTTGGAAAGAGAGTCGCATTACATGAGGACTGTAATTAAAGAAATAAACTGTGCTGTAAAATAAAGTTTTATTGACCTTTTTGATGGTCGTTGATGGCTTATGGAAGGAGAGTCACCTTCCATAAGGACTGTTGGTAACTTAACCTCTGGTGCTGTTCGGTCGCGTGCTTCCGCCGAAGATCACTCCGCCAGCTGTGGTGGGTGTGTATTATGAAAATAGTGCTTATTATAAGGTTTAATTTTCATAAATTTCAAGTTTGTAAGACGAAAAGTTTGTAAGATAAGGTGTTTGTAAGTTGAGGACTCACTGTAGATGTCACTTTGAATATTCAGAGAGATGTTTACTAGCTTTTGTGAGCGTTTACACCATCTTGGGCAAGCGGATCATTGCTGATAGGGCGGACACGGGTTATTCGACTTGCATGTAAACATGACCAATGAGTTAGTTGGCTTTCTCTGCTTGTGTTTGGGCAATCCCCTGCTTTTATTAGCTCCAGTTTCGCAAAATGCGAATAGACCCGTGATTTTAATTGCTTTGAAGGAAGCCAGACTCAACTGGAAAAACGACATCATTAGTGGAAGGAGTAAGGTTGATGGTAATGCCCTGAGGTGTTGGCTTGCCTCTAATTGTAATGCCACAACATGAGCATGAGACTCATTTCGCCTGACATTGCCTCTGATAGAGAATAGACAGAATAGAAGTGATCATATTTAAATGTTTCATGCTTAGTTGGCGGAACACAAAAATCTAGGGTCAATCTGAGGTGAACAGTCACTGCCTGTTAAACTGTCACCTTCCTGTAGTCGAGTCGGCCTTGGACTAATTTAGGACTTGGTAAACCCCTTCACAGTAAGGTTTCATATCTATCAGTTCATGGAAAAGGACAACCAATTAAAATGTCTACGCTCTGTTGTTTTATAGTTGTTGGTACTTGGGACGTCCAGGGATGTGGTATTCAAATCAAGACGACTATGTTTTACTAATCCATCACTTAAATTTGCATATACTCTCAATGAATAGTTTGGTAGAAGGCTGCAGAAGTTGGGCGTCGGTTGTGAATGGCTGCGTTCCCTGTCAGCAGTAAAAGACTATCTCGCAGTGTTCGAGCCTTTTTTCATAGTATCCGAACAAACAACTGGCTTAACTATTAATGACATTGGTCAACACATTTTTACTTTTTACTGTTTTTTTTTTCAGAGATACTGTATCTAACAGGTTTTAGTATGTAATATAGCAATATCCATATCCATTTTCCGATTTGCTTGATCCTCATGGGGGTGTCAGAGGGAGGTTGGAGCGTTATAAAGATGTAGGCAGGGGGACACCCTGAACCGGTTGCCATTCAATCCATCTGGGTCTCGCACTATCACGTTTCGGTTTGAGACCTATGGGTGGCACTGTAGGGCCCTGCATACAGCTGCACAGGTGTTGCTCGTTTTAATCAGTAGCAGTTAAAAGAACTCCCGGCACGACCATTCGATGTCGGGTCATTGTTTGTTTCACCCTGTCAGGTTTGTTTCGTCTTGTCATGGTTTATTCCTGGTTTTGTTTGCTACTTTGGACTTTTTTGTTCCCGCTGCCTTTATTTAATACAATTGAGGTCGACATGCAATGCATCGCAATAGATTGAGTGATATTTCTGAATGAAATGTTAGGTTCAACAACAGTGGATGAAACTACCGGATTTATTCGAGTATAACGCGCAAAATTTTCGACCTAAAAAAGAACTCAAAGTTTGGGTGCGCGTTATAAACGAAGTCTGGGGGAAAATTCTCACATATATTTAATGCTTTATCCCTTCCAAGAGGGGGCAGCATTTCCATGACTATTCTCTATAGTCGTTCAGCTGTTGTTAAGGTGCCCTTCAGTTTCAAAACAAAATTTTATACCAATTTTTAATTGAACATTACACGTGTGCGCGTTATACTTGAATAAATACGGTATGTCCGAGGAATCAGAATATTGATCCGTGCATCGGATTATCAGGCGCAACCGTCTGCTTTTGAGAAAACGGAACGATTTTAGGTGCGACTCAAAGACGTCTTGCTCTCTTTCCTCTATTACTTGCAAGTGATGAAAGACAGCGAGCGAGACGGCGGAGACCTGGCGTGGGGTGCGGGGAGTCATGAGGGGCAGACGGAGGTTACATTGCCCCCCCCCCCCCTCAACTCCCACCAACCCACACACATAATCACTCGCAGCTGTGCAATGTTTATTCAAGAGAAGGTCCGTTGCTTTTCGGCCTCCTCCTGAAAACTTCTGTCACGTTACCGAATTTATCTCACATTGCTTTGTGACGTCTTCAATTGCTCTTTTCTCTTCTGGAACTCTTTTGTCTCAATCCTCTCTGGCTGCATCTGATGAGCTTTGCGTCCCACACACTTTTTTCTCTCTACCTCCCTCCCCCATGTCCGTTTCTTCCCGCCCTCCTATTTTTTTTGAGCCTCTACAGTAGAAAACCTGCATGTGTAAAACAATATTGAAAAAATATTGTCAAAAACATATATTTTCAATTCCCGAATAAGTTCGTGAGGGGCAGTGAATGAGTTAATGTGAACTAAAAAGTGGCATTTTGAAATGCATTTGAAAACGCATTTTCATGAACGATATGGAAATGTGCCATGGGCTACTTTCGGTGTCATTTTTAGCTAACAAGGATTTGCAAAATGGCCGCACCCTGAGCTACATGACGTTGAGTGCAATATGGTCTGAATACAAAAAAAAAATGTCACAAATTATAAAAGTCAACCAAGAAATGTTGTTTATAGTAATAAAGTATGTTCTATGTACCTTCACGGAACAAAGCATTTGTATATCTATTAGCTAGCTGTTCTAATAGGTTCTAATAGGCCACCATCAATTGTTACATACTGTATTTCTACTAAGTTTACCCAATTAGCTATCTAGCTAGTTATGCTAGCTACACTAGCTAGCTATTTGCTCCTTATTTGCTATCCATTAGCTGTCAGCTATCTAGCTATCTCGCTAGCTACCTATTAGCTATCTATTAGCTAGGTAGCGAGATAATAGATAGTTTTGAAAGGCACTTATTAATTAAATGTATTATTATTAGTATTATTATTCACATTTGCTAGCTACTTGCTCTCTATTAGCTCTGGCTGGTTAGCTAGCTATCTAACTGGCTAGCTAGCTATCCAGCTAGTTCATAGATAGATTTGAAAGGCACTTATAAATTAAATGTATTATTATTAGTATTATTATTCACATTTGCTAGCTACTTGCTATCTATTAGCTCTTGCTGGTTAGCTAGATATCTAACTGGCTAGCGAGCTATCCAGCTAGATATCTATTCACTATCTAGCTGGCTGGCTATCTAGCTAGGTATCTGTTGGCTATCGATTGGCTAGCTAGCTAGCTTTCTATCTATTTGACATCTTTTTTACCCTTAACTCATTCACTGCCAGACGACATGCAAAAATGTGTACACTCCAGTGCCAGGGTTTTTGTCATTTTCACTCAAATCCACAGAATATTAAGGACTACATAAACATTCATGTGTCTGTGCCCTACCCTAAGTTTTCTGTTTTCACATATCCCCCATGTTGATATCAGTGATATCATGCGCACGTTATCGTTATCAGTGGTTGGCAGATGTTCCACGTTGGTCTCTTTTGGCCGTCAGCAAGTTTGTGCAAAGCGAATATGTCAAAGGACACAACCCCATAACCTTGTACAACGCAACTCACAATAGACTTTCTGTTGAAAACCAAACAAATCATCTTGTGTGGGCAGCACATGCAAGCGGATGTCCTACAAATCCTACTTAATGTAACCGAACGACATATTTTTATATCACAATAACGGCTGCGGTGTCAGGGTTTTAGTATGAATGGCACACTGGCTTGAAATGAGGACATTATGGTAACTGTTGTTCCCATAGCAACCCCAGATTGTCCTGTTCAGCGATCCACAAAATTGGTCGAGCATCCAGAACAGATCCCAGCATTTATTTATTTTTTTTTTATTGTACACGGGTTATTATACGGTGCTGAGGTACACTTGACTATATTGGAAAATCATCCATCCATCCATTACCCGAGCCATTTATCCTCACTTTTTAGACACATTTTCAATACAGCAAACGCCCCCCAGAATTGCTATTATTATTATTATTAGCTAACTAGCTAGCTAGCTTTCTATCTATTTGAGTTACTTCTGAGTTGAGTGAAGGCTGGCACGTATGGCTGCCACTGTTCACCCGCTGCAAAATTTCTCCTGTGACTATAAAGTGACCTTGAGAGTTTTGAAAGCCGCTTATAAATTAAATGTTTTATTATTATTATTAATTGGGACCTGAAAAATGCAATGCTCCGAGTCTATTATTATTATTATTATTATTATTATTATTATTATCTATTAGCCAGCTAGCTAGCTTTCTATCTATTTGAGTTATTTCTGCGTTGAGTGAACGCTGGTGCGTATGGCTGCCGCTGCTCCCCTGCTGCAAAATTTATCCTGTGACTATAAAGTGACCTTGAGAGTTTTGAAAGGCGCTTATAAATTAAATGTAATATTATTATTATAATTATTAGCTAGCTAGATAGCTTTCAATCTATTTGAGTTACTTCTGGGTTGAGTGAACACTGGCGTGTATTATTATTATTATTATTATTATTATTATTAAAGTACTACCAAATGCGATGGTCGCCTGAATGAAACTCCTCAACAACCTTCAACAGAGTCTCTCGAAGCTATATGCTACGAGATGGCGCCAAATGACAATTTATATCCGAATGAAACTAACGACCAGAGGAGTTAAATATCAGTCTTGCATTTCCTCCTCTCCGTCGAGACTCTTTTACGTCTAGGAATACGACGCGCGCACAACAACCCCTGGTGCAGACAAACCCCTATGTTTTGACGTAACACGGTTGGTATTCGAGAAAAAGATGGACTCCGTCGGGTTCGCAGTGGCTTACTAAACATGAGCTCCAGATGTTAAATCAGATACAGTGACTCACTCGCAATAAGTCTCTTAACAAGCATTTGAAGGTTAAAGGACAACCGACGTCACTTTTTTGTTTCTTAACTGACATCAGAAAAACGTTTTATAGCATCTAAAATACCCAAAACACGCAGTATGATATTTTTAGTCAAATGCAAAACACCAATAAAAATGACTTAAAGTGTCCAAAATCTGCCAAAAATTGAGCTGCGAATTGGGCATTTTCAGAAAGTCCCGCCCCCAGTTCGTGACGTCACGCCAAGACGTCTTTCCTTGCTCTAAAATCAAAACAATGGCTTCAGATTCAGAGAAGATGCTTTCTTGTTACACCTCCAGTTATGAATATGATTCAAATAGTTCTGAAGAGGAAAGCATACATGTTTGCAATCGATTAAAGAATTTATTCTGTGCCATTTTGAGGCAACATTAAGGGGAAATGTCTCACCGAAAAGGAGGCACAAAATGGCAACCTCCTGTGGCCACCTCCGTTTCCACAGGCTGATAAATTCCTTATATGGAGCTTGGATGCCCTCTTCTGGCGGCTTTTGGGTGCAACACGAGGTCCCCTGACCAAATAAATACAGCAAAATACATTGACGTGATGGAAGCACCGCTACAATGCGTCTTTTTTTCGGTCAGGGGTGTTCCTTTAGTGACGTCACGTACGGACTCGTCACTAACTCAAAAACAAGACTTCCTGAATATTCGGCGCGAGTCTTAAAACGTAAAATATAGCTATATGCGGTGGAATCTTATTAAAATACGCTCAGTAGAAGTCATTTGAAGCCATTTTACAAATTATGGACACAACTTGTCCAGAGACGTCGGTTGTCCTTTAAAGTGGCTAAATGTGGATCGACTAAAGAAAAAACAAGATGTACCTGAGATTTTTTTTCCCAATGCTGAAATGAAATGATTTCAGACCCCATACCTTAGGACAGTAATACATCAGTTTACGACCATAATTGGTTCCCAGAAAGTGTGTGTAAGGCGAAAAGTGTGTCTTCCAAACATTAATTTCCCATAGGAAACCATTAAAAATGAGAATAATCTGTTTCCAGGTCCCCATAAAACAGAATTTGCTCCTAAATAAGCCTTAGAACTACACAAAATATACCTTATTTTATGTATAATAAATGTGCTATTGTATTTTCCGCAAGTGCATCTGGCTTTTGTTGTGACAAAACAATCATTGGTTGAGAATTTCCCCTGAGGGAGCTCACTGGGAATGCTCTCCGCGGGTCGCATAAGGCGCTGACAAACATTCCGGATTGAACTGATAGGCCTTGTCACATCTCCTGTTGACAGAGAGCCACCCGCATTTGGCCGGCGGGGCTCATCTAAGTGAAAACACGTGTTGCGGGAGAAAAAAAAAACACATCTTTGGCTTGCAGAGTGAGAAATCGTGTCGTGATTTTTACGCATCGAAACAGTGAATTTACAGACGCGGAAATGCTGCCGTCTTATACCGTGGAACAAGTAACCAGGACAAGATGTGAATAAGTACAAGCGGGACGAGAGAAGCTATCTAGGTTCTAGGTAGCTAGCTAGCTATCTGTTGGCTATCTATCGGTGCGTGTGGCTGCCGCTGCTCACCCGCAGAAAATAATATCCTGTGACTGTAAAGTGTCCTTGAGGGTTTTGAAAGGTGCTTAAGAATGAAATGTATTATTATTATTATTATTATTATTATTATTATTATTATTATTATTATTATTATTATTATTATTATTAGGTATCTACTAGCTGGCTAGCTAGCTAGCTTTCTCTCTATTTAGCTTTCTATTAGCTCTATAGCTATCTAGGTGGCAAGCTATCTAGCTAGCTGTCTTTTGGTTATCTATTAGCTATCTACTAGCTGGCTAGCTAGCTTTCTATCTATTTACTTCCGGGTTGAGTGAACGCTGGCGCGTGTGACTGCCGCTGCTCACCCACAGAAAAACTTATTCTGTGACTGTAAAGTGACATTGAGAGTTTTGAAAGGCACTTATAAATGAAATGTATTATTATTATTATTAGGTATCTACTAGCTGGCTAGCTAGCTTTCTCTCTATTTAGCTTTCTATTAGCTATATAGCTATCTAGGCGGCGAGCTATCTAGCTACATGTCTGTTGGCTATCTATTAGCTATCTACTAGCTGGCTAGCTAGCTTTCTATCTATTTACTTCCGGGTTGAGTGAAATTCCCATTGCTAGCATCGTAGCATCACGTGAAAGCTAGCCTAGCATAGCCTTGAGTGTATCTTTTAGGGGCTAACGTGTTTGACTTTTAATCTGTTAGCTGATCTTTTTCCCTAAAACTCTGAAATGATAACAACGAGAGCCAGGTACTCTTGCTAGTTTCTTGCTAGTAGCGGTAGCGCTGCTATCAGCGTCAGACAAAGAGGATGGCTTATAAATGTGTTGTGGTGTTGTGACATGAGAGGCTTTTCAGCACAAAGAAATGAGTCATACATTTTTTTTAAAGAATAAATGAGTCTATTTCTGTCCGTGATTATGAAATGAGGTGACATGTTTACCTTCTTCACAGCTAATGATGGTAGCCTCTTGGTGTGCTTTGGCACCTGACAATTGGTAGTCCTCTGTAGCATGGACTGCAGCATGGCAGAGCCGTTCTTTTCACCCTCACGCTTGTCCTTGCCGGGTGTGGTCGGGGGTGAAATCAGTGCAGGGCTGGGGGGATCCGGTGGTGAGAACGGGGGAGGCGGCTCTTCTCCGGGTATTGCCATCTCCTCTGTGGCCGTCAGGCGCAAGTTCCGCAGACGTTCGTGCGTCTCTTGGTCCACCACCAGTAGTCTGGTCTCGTTTTCTAAAGCTTTGATCCGCTGCACTACCTGTGGTGGGGGATAGTAGACAAAATGTATAATCATAATACATTTCATTTCGAAGCGCCTTTCAAAACTCTCAAGGACACTTTACAGTCACAGGATAAGTTTTTTTCTGTGGGTAAGCGGCGGCAGACGCACACGCCAGCATTCACTCAACCCGGAAGTAACTCAAATAGGTAGAAAGCTAGATAGCTAGCCAATCGTTAGCCAACAGATATCTAGCTAGATAGCCAGCCAGCCAGCTAGATAGTGAATAGATGTAGCTAGCTAGATAGCTAGCTAGCGAACCAGATAGCTAATAATAATAATAACAATAACAATAATAATAATAATAGCAATAATAATACATTTAATTTCTATGTACCTTTCAAACCTCAATAAAATAGCAAGCAAATGACAATAATAATAATAAATAATAATAATAATACATTTAATTTCTAAGCGCCTTTCAAAACTGTCAAGCAAATAGCTAGCAAATGATAATAATAATAATAATAATAATAATAATAATAATAAATTTAATTTCTAAGCGCCTTTCAAAACTGTCAAGCAAATAGCTAGCAAATAATAATAATAATAATAAATTTAATTTCTAAGTGCCTTTCAAAACTGTCAAGCAAATGAGAATAATAATAATAAATAATAATAATAATACATTTAATTTCTAAGCGCCTTTCAAAACTGTCAAGCAAATAGCTAGCAAATGATAATAATAATAATAATAATAACAATAATAATAATAATAATAAATGTAATTTCTAAGCGCCTTTCAAACCTGTCAAGCAAATAGCTAGCAAATAATAATAATAATAATAAATTTAATTTCTAAGTGCCTTTCAAAACTGTCAAGCAAATAGCTAGCAAATGATAATAATAATAATAATAATAATAATAATAATACATTTAATTTCTAAGCGCCTTTCAAACCTGTCAAGCAAATAGCTAGCAAATAATAATAATAATAATAATAATAATAATAATACATTTAATTTCTAAGCACCTTTCAAAACTCTCAAGGTCACTTTACAGTCACATGAGAAGTTTTTTTTCTGTGTGTGAGCAGTGGCAGCCACACTTGCCAATGACAAACATGAATGAACCCCTCGAATACTCCGGGTGAGCAGATTTTGTGCTTTAAAATTTACCAGAAATCGACAGTGACATAATCAAACTCCAGGAATCTGTATTCGCGGTACAAAGTATGTTGCAATCTTCCGACAGCGTCGCTTGGCAAAACAGTCCTACTTTGTCACATCCTCAATGACTCTCACGGGCCTTCCAGACCTCAGAGTCTTGATCAACAGGTTTGCAAGCGACAACTTGGAAGTGCAGAGAGGTCTCTTTGTGTCACGTACGACCAGAGTAAGCCTGCTGCGCTTTGCTTTTAACATGTATCGGTAATCAAAATAATAATAATAATACATTTCATTTATCAGCGCCTTTCAAAAACTCTCAAGGTCACTTTACAGTCACAGGATCAGTTTTTTTCTGTGGGTGAAAATGCAGTGTTGGAGACCGATCTAGTAGGTGTAGGCTACCGTGATCAAAATCTTTGTTTTCTCGCTTTGCACATTTACAGTATACAGTTGACAACTCAACTGAAATTCCCGAATTTGTTCGGGTTTTGTTTTGTCATGTTTGGGTGTCGATAAAGCGCTGGCCTGTTTATTTCTTTACCACAAGGGGGCGGCATTTCCCTTGTGTCCATGTTAGCGCTTTGTTATAGCTTCAGCTGTTGGTAAAGCGCTATATAAATCAATATGAATTGTATTGTATTTTGTACAATCTCATAATAATAATAATAATAATCAATTTCATTTCTAAGCGCCTTTCAAAACTCTCAAGGTCGCTTTACAGTCACAGGATTGTTTTTTCTGCGGGTGAGAAGCGGCAGCCACATGCGCCAGCGTTCACTCAACTCGGAAGTAACTCAAATAGATAGAAAACTAGCTAACAGACAGCTAATAGATAGCCAGCTAGACAGTTAGCTAACTAGCTACATAGCCATATAGCTAATAAATAGCCAGCTACGTAGCTAGCTAGCTAGACAGATAGCCAATCGATAGCAAATAGATAGCCAGCTAGACAGTTAGCTAACTAGCTAAATAGTCATATAGCTAATAAATATCCAGCTACACAGCTACATGTGCTAATAGATAGCAAATGAATAGCAAATAGATAGCCAGCTAGGTAGCTAGCTAATAGATAGCAAATACAGTGATACCTTGGCTAATGAACTTTATTAGTTCCCAGACAGAGTGTGCAAGGCGAAAAGTGTGTATCCCAAAAATCAATTTCCCATAGGAAACCATAACTCCAGACCCATATAATTTAGGAATTAACTCTTTTTTTTACGATAACAACAGGGAGTCTAAGGTTTCTACTGCTGTATTGAATGTTTATGTAGTCCCAAAAGTCAATATTATGTGGGTCCTGGAATTCAAGTGACAATGACAAAAACCCTGGCACTGAAGTGGACACATTTTTGCACATGTCTGGCAGTGAATGAGTTAATTGGCTGTCC